>NW_027206905.1:0-143857 GCF_032191515.1 Phaenicophaeus curvirostris | reverse complement strand
GGTAGCAGCTTCCCTGCGGGAGATAGTCTCTTTGCCAAAATCGCATTATTAGGCGAAAGTAAGTTACAATTCAGTACCCTATCCTAAAGCTTGCTGTTAGGAGGGAATCTGCAGCTTGCAGTGAAAGCGCTTCCAGAGGGGAGTCTAATGAGGGCAAACATTTGATGGTAGCAGCTTCCCTGCGGGAGATAGTCTCTTTGCCAAATTCGCATTATTAGGCGAAAGTAAGTTACAATTCAGTACCCTATCCTAAAGCTTGCTGTTAGGAGGGAATCTGCAGCTTGCAGTGAAAGCGCTTCCAGAGGGGAGTCTAATGAGGGCAAAGATTTGATGGTAGCAGCTTCCCTGCGGGAGATATTCTCTTTGCCAAAATCGCATTATTAGGCGAAAGTAAGTTACAATTCAGTACCCTATCCTAAAGCTTGCTGTTAGGAGGGAATCTGCAGCTTGCAGTGAAAGCGCTTCCAGAGGGGAGTCTAATGAGGGCAAAGATTTGATGGTAGCAGCTTCCCTGCGGGAGATATTCTCTTTGCCAAAATCGCATTATTAGGCGAAAGTAAGTTACAATTCAGTACCCTATCCTAAAGCTTGCTGTTAGGAGGGAATCTGCAGCTTGCAGTGAAAGCGCTCCAGAGGGGAGTCTAACGAGGGCAAACATTTGATGGTAGCAGCTTCCCTGCGGGAGATAGTCTCTTTGCCAAAATCGCATTATTAGGCGAAAGTAAGTTACAATTCAGTACCCTATCCTAAAGCTTGCTGTTAGGAGGGAATCTGCAGCTTGCAGTGAAAGCGCTTCCAGAGGGGAGTGTAATGAGGGCAAATATTTGATGGTAGCAGCTTCTTTGCGGGAGATAGTCTCTTTGCCAAAATCGCATTATTAGGCGAAAGTAAGTTACAATTCAGTACCCTATCCTAAAGCTTGCTGTTAGGAGGGAATCTGCAGCTTGCAGTGAAAGCGCTTCCAGAGGGGATTCTAATGAGGGCAAAGATTTGATGGTAGCAGCTTCCTGCGGGAGATAGTCTCTTTGCCAAAATCGCATTATTAGGCGAAAGTAAGTTACAATTCAGTACCCTATCCTAAAGCTTGCTGTTAGGAGGGAATCTGCAGCTTGCAGTGAAAGCGCTTCCAGAGGGGAGTCTAACGAGGGCAAACATTTGATGGTAGCAGCTTCCCTGCGGGAGATAGTCTCTTTGCCAAAATCGCATTATTAGGCGAAAGTAAGTTACAATTCTGTACCCTATCCTAAAGCTTGCTGTTAGGAGGGAATCTGCAGCTTGCAGTGAAAGCGCTTCCAGAGGGGAGTGTATTGAGGGAAAACATTTGATGGTAGCAGCTTCCCTGTGGGAGATATTCTCTTTGCCAAAATCGCATTATTAGGCGAAAGTAAGTTACAATTCAGTACCCTATCCTAAAGCTTGCTGTTAGGAGGGAATCTGCAGCTTGCAGTGAAAGCGCTTCCAGAGGGGAGTCTAATGAGGGCAAACATTTGATGGTAGCAGCTTCCCTGCGGGAGATATTCTCTTTGCCAAAATCGCATTATTAGGCGAAAGTAAGTTACAATTCAGTACCCTATCCTAAAGCTTGCTGTTAGGAGGGAATCTGCAGCTTGCAGTGAAAGCGCTTCCAGAGGGGATTCTAATGAGGGCAAAGATTTGATGTTAGCAGCTTCCCTGCGGGAGATAGTCTCTTTGCCAAAATCGCATTATTAGGCGAAAGTAAGTTACAATTCAGTACCCTATCCTAAAGCTTGCTGTTAGGAGGGAATCTGCAGCTTGCAGTGAAAGCGCTTCCAGAGGGGAGTCTAACGAGGGCAAACATTTGATGGTAGCAGCTTCCCTGCGGGAGATAGTCTCTTTGCCAAAATCGCATTATTAGGCGAAAGTAAGTTACAGTTCAGTACCCTATCCTAAAGCTTGCTGTTAGGAGGGAATCTGCAGCTTGCAGTGAAAGCGCTTCCAGAGGGGAGTGTATTGAGGGAAAACATTTGATGGTAGCAGCTTCCCTGCGGGAGATATTCTCTTTGCCAAATTCGCATTATTAGGCAAAAGTAAGTTACAATTCAGTACCCTATCCTAAAGCTTGCTGTTAGGAGGGAATCTGCAGCTTGCAGTGAAAGCGCTTCCAGAGGGGAGTCTAATGAGGGCAAAGATTTGATGGTAGCAGCTTCCCTGCGGGAGATAGTCTCTTTGCCAAAATCGCCTTATTAGGCGAAAGTAAGTTACAATTCAGTACCCTATCCTAAAGCTTTCTCTTAGGAGGGAATCTGCAGCTTGCAGTGAAAGCGCTTCCAGAGGGGATTCTAATGAGGGCAAAGATTTGATGGTAGCAGCTTCCCTGCGGGAGATATTCTCTTTGCCAAAATCGCATTATTAGGCGAAAGTAAGTTACAATTCAGTACCCTATCCTAAAGCTTGCTGTTAGGAGGGAATCTGCAGCTTGCAGTGAAAGCGCTTCCAGAGGGGAGTCTAATGAGGGCAAACATTTGATGGTAGCAGCTTCCCTGCGGGAGATACTCTCTTTGCCAAAATCGCTTTATTAGGCGAAAGTAAGTTACAATTCAGTACCCTATCCTAAAGCTTGCTGTTAGGAGGGAATCTGCAGCTTGCAGTGAAAGCGCTTCCAGAGGGGAGTCTAACGAGGGCAAACATTTGATGGTAGCAGCTTCCCTGCGGGAGATAGTCTCTTTGCCAAATTCGCATTATTAGGCGAAAGTAAGTTACAGTTCAGTACCCTATCCTAAAGCTTGCTGTTAGGAGGGAATCTGCAGCTTGCAGTGAAAGCGCTTCCAGAGGGGAGTGTATTGAGGGAAAACATTTGATGGTAGCAGCTTCCCTGCGGGAGATATTCTCTTTGCCAAAATCGCATTATTAGGCGAAAGTAAGTTACAATTCAGTACCCTATCCTAAAGCTTGCTGTTAGGAGGGAATCTGCAGCTTGCAGTGAAAGCGCTTCCAGAGGGGAGTCTATCGAGGGCAAAGATTTGATGGTAGCAGCTTCCCTGCGGGAGATACTCTCTTTGCCAAAATCGCATTATTAGGCGAAAGTAAGTTACAATTCAGTACCCTATCCTAAAGCTTGCTGTTAGGAGGGAATCTGCAGCTTGCAGTGAAAGCGCTTCCAGAGGGGAGTCTATCGAGGGCAAACATTTGATGGTAGCAGCTTCCCTGCGGGAGATATTCTCTTTGCCAAAATCGCATTATTAGGCGAAAGTAAGTTACAATTCAGTACCCTATCCTAAAGCTTGCTGTTAGGAGGGAATCTGCAGCTTGCAGTGAAAGCGCTTCCAGAGGGGATTCTAATGAGGGCAAAGATTTGATGGTAGCAGCTTCCCTGCGGGAGATAGTCTCTTTGCCAAAATCGCCTTATTAGGCGAAAGTAAGTTACAATTCAGTACCCTATCCTAAAGCTTGCTGTTAGGAGGGAATCTGCAGCTTGCAGTGAAAGCGCTTCCAGAGGGGAGTCTAATGAGGGCAAACATTTGATGGTAGCAGCTTCCCTGCGGGAGATACTCTCTTTGCCAAAATCGCATTATTAGGCGAAAGTAAGTTACAATTCAGTACCCTATCCTAAAGCTTGCTGTTAGGAGGGAATCTGCAGCTTGCAGTGAAAGCGCTTCCAGAGGGGAGTCTAATGAGGGCAAACATTTGATGGTAGCAGCTTCCCTGCGGGAGATAGTCTCTTTGCCAAATTCGCATTATTAGGCGAAAGTAAGTTACAATTCAGTACCCTATCCTAAAGCTTGCTGTTAGGAGGGAATCTGCAGCTTGCAGTGAAAGCGCTTCCAGAGGGGAGTCTATCGAGGGCAAAGATTTGATGGTAGCAGCTTCCCTGCGGGAGATATTCTCTTTGCCAAAATCGCATTATTAGGCGAAAGTAAGTTACAATTCAGTACCCTATCCTAAAGCTTGCTGTTAGGAGGGAATCTGCAGCTTGCAGTGAAAGCGCTTCCAGAGGGGATTCTAATGAGGGAAAACATTTGATGGTAGCAGCTTCCCTGTGGGAGATATTCTCTTTGCCAAAATCGCATTATTAGGCGAAAGTAAGTTACAATTCAGTACCCTATCCTAAAGCTTGCTGTTAGGAGGGAATCTGCAGCTTGCAGTGAAAGCGCTTCCAGAGGGGATTCTAATGAGGGCAAAGATTTGATGTTAGCAGCTTCCCTGCGGGAGATAGTCTCTTTGCCAAAATCGCATTATTAGGCGAAAGTAAGTTACAATTCAGTACCCTATCCTAAAGCTTGCTGTTAGGAGGGAATCTGCAGCTTGCAGTGAAAGCGCTCCCAGAGGGGAGTCTAACGAGGGCAAACATTTGATGGTAGCAGCTTCCCTGCGGGAGATAGTCTCTTTGCCAAAATCGCATTATTAGGCGAAAGTAAGTTACAATTCAGTACCCTATCCTAAAGCTTGCTGTTAGGAGGGAATCTGCAGCTTGCAGTGAAAGCGCTTCCAGAGGGGAGTGTATTGAGGGAAAACATTTGATGGTAGCAGCTTCCCTGCGGGAGATATTCTCTTTGCCAAAATCGCATTATTAGGCGAAAGTAAGTTACAATTCAGTACCCTATCCTAAAGCTTGCTGTTAGGAGGGAATCTGCAGCTTGCAGTGAAAGCGCTTCCAGAGGGGAGTCTAATGAGGGCAAACATTTGATGGTAGCAGCTTCCCTGCGGGAGATATTCTCTTTGCCAAAATCGCATTATTAGGCGAAAGTAAGTTACAATTCAGTACCCTATCCTAAAGCTTGCTGTTACGAGGGAATCTGCAGCTTGCAGTGAAAGCGCTTCCAGAGGGGAGTCTAATGAGGGCAAACATTTGATGGTAGCAGCTTCCCTGCGGGAGATAGTCTCTTTGCCAAAATCGCATTATTAGGCGAAAGTAAGTTACAATTCAGTACCCTATCCTAAAGCTTGCTGTTAGGAGGGAATCTGCAGCTTGCAGTGAAAGCGCTTCCAGAGGGGATTCTAATGAGGGCAAAGATTTGATGTTAGCAGCTTCCCTGCGGGAGATAGTCTCTTTGCCAAAATCGCATTATTAGGCGAAAGTAAGTTACAATTCAGTACCCTATCCTAAAGCTTGCTGTTAGGAGGGAATCTGCAGCTTGCAGTGAAAGCGCTTCCAGAGGGGAGTCTAACGAGGGCAAACATTTGATGGTAGCAGCTTCCCTGCGGGAGATAGTCTCTTTGCCAAAATCGCATTATTAGGCGAAAGTAAGTTACAATTCAGTACCCTATCCTAAAGCTTGCTGTTAGGAGGGAATCTGCAGCTTGCAGTGAAAGCGCTTCCAGAGGGGAGTGTATTGAGGGAAAACATTTGATGGTAGCAGCTTCCCTGCGGGAGATATTCTCTTTGCCAAATTCGCATTATTAGGCGAAAGTAAGTTACAATTCAGTACCCTATCCTAAAGCTTGCTGTTAGGAGGGAATCTGCAGCTTGCAGTGAAAGCGCTTCCAGAGGGGAGTCTAATGAGGGCAAAGATTTGATGGTAGCAGCTTCCCTGCGGGAGATACTCTCTTTGCCAAAATCGCATTATTAGGCGAAAGTAAGTTACAATTCAGTACCCTATCCTAAAGCTTGCTGTTAGGAGGGAATCTGCAGCTTGCAGTGAAAGCGCTTCCAGAGGGGAGTCTAATGAGGGCAAACATTTGATGGTAGCAGCTTCCCTGCGGGAGATATTCTCTTTGCCAAAATCGCATTATTAGGCGAAAGTAAGTTACAATTCAGTACCCTATCCTAAAGCTTGCTGTTAGGAGGGAATCTGCAGCTTGCAGTGAAAGCGCTTCCAGAGGGGAGTCTATCGAGGGCAAAGATTTGATGGTAGCAGCTTCCCTGCGGGAGATACTCTCTTTGCCAAAATCGCATTATTAGGCGAAAGTAAGTTACAATTCAGTACCCTATCCTAAAGCTTGCTGTTAGGAGGGAATCTGCAGCTTGCAGTGAAAGCGCTTCCAGAGGGGAGTCTATCGAGGGCAAACATTTGATGGTAGCAGCTTCCCTGCGGGAGATATTCTCTTTGCCAAAATCGCATTATTAGGCGAAAGTAAGTTACAATTCAGTACCCTATCCTAAAGCTTGCTGTTAGGAGGGAATCTGCAGCTTGCAGTGAAAGCGCTTCCAGAGGGGAGTCTAATGAGGGCAAAGATTTGATGGTAGCAGCTTCCCTGCGGGAGATAGTCTCTTTGCCAAAATCGCCTTATTAGGCGAAAGTAAGTTACAATTCAGTACCCTATCCTAAAGCTTTCTCTTAGGAGGGAATCTGCAGCTTGCAGTGAAAGCGCTTCCAGAGGGGATTCTAATGAGGGCGAAGATTTGATGGTAGCAGCTTCCCTGCGGGAGATATTCTCTTTGCCAAAATCGCATTATTAGGCGAAAGTAAGTTACAATTCAGTACCCTATCCTAAAGCTTGCTGTTAGGAGGGAATCTGCAGCTTGCAGTGAAAGCGCTTCCAGAGGGGAGTCTAATGAGGGCAAACATTTGATGGTAGCAGCTTCCCTGCGGGAGATACTCTCTTTGCCAAAATCGCATTATTAGGCGAAAGTAAGTTACAATTCAGTACCCTATCCTAAAGCTTGCTGTTAGGAGGGAATCTGCAGCTTGCAGTGAAAGCGCTTCCAGAGGGGAGTCTAACGAGGGCAAACATTTGATGGTAGCAGCTTCCCTGCGGGAGATAGTCTCTTTGCCAAATTCGCATTATTAGGCGAAAGTAAGTTACAATTCAGTACCCTATCCTAAAGCTTGCTGTTAGGAGGGAATCTGCAGCTTGCAGTGAAAGCGCTTCCAGAGGGGATTCTAACGAGGGCAAACATTTGATGGTAGCAGCTTCCCTGCGGGAGATAGTCTCTTTGCCAAATTCGCATTATTAGGCGAAAGTAAGTTACAATTCAGTACCCTATCCTAAAGCTTGCTGTTAGGAGGGAATCTGCAGCTTGCAGTGAAAGCGCTTCCAGAGGGGAGTCTACTGAGGGCAAACATTTGATGGTAGCAGCTTCCCTGCGGGAGATAGTCTCTTTGCCAAAATCGCCTTATTAGGCGAAAGTAAGTTACAATTCAGTACCCTATCCTAAAGCTTTCTCTTAGGAGGGAATCTGCAGCTTGCAGTGAAAGCGCTTCCAGAGGGGATTCTAACGAGGGCAAAGATTTGATGGTAGCAGCTTCCCTGCGGGAGATAGTCTCTTTGCCAAAATCGCATTATTAGGCGAAAGTAAGTTACAATTCAGTACCCTATCCTAAAGCTTGCTGTTAGGAGGGAATCTGCAGCTTGCAGTGAAAGCGCTTCCAGAGGGGAGTCTAACGAGGGCAAACATTTGATGGTAGCAGCTTCCCTGCGGGAGATACTCTCTTTGCCAAAATCGCATTATTAGGCGAAAGTAAGTTACAATTCAGTACCCTATCCTAAAGCTTGCTGTTAGGAGGGAATCTGCAGCTTGCAGTGAAAGCGCTTCCAGAGGGGAGTCTAACGAGGGCAAACATTTGATGGTAGCAGCTTCCCTGCGGGAGATAGTCTCTTTGCCAAATTCGCATTATTAGGCGAAAGTAAGTTACAATTCAGTACCCTATCCTAAAGCTTGCTGTTAGGAGGGAATCTGCAGCTTGCAGTGAAAGCGCTTCCAGAGGGGAGTCTATCGAGGGCAAAGATTTGATGGTAGCAGCTTCCCTGCGGGAGATATTCTCTTTGCCAAAATCGCATTATTAGGCGAAAGTAAGTTACAATTCAGTACCCTATCCTAAAGCTTGCTGTTAGGAGGGAATCTGCAGCTTGCAGTGAAAGCGCTTCCAGAGGGGATTCTAATGAGGGAAAACATTTGATGGTAGCAGCTTCCCTGTGGGAGATATTCTCTTTGCCAAAATCGCATTATTAGGCGAAAGTAAGTTACAATTCAGTACCCTATCCTAAAGCTTGCTGTTAGGAGGGAATCTGCAGCTTGCAGTGAAAGCGCTTCCAGAGGGGAGTCTAATGAGGGCAAACATTTGATGGTAGCAGCTTCCCTGCGGGAGATATTCTCTTTGCCAAAATCGCATTATTAGGCGAAAGTAAGTTACAATTCAGTACCCTATCCTAAAGCTTGCTGTTAGGAGGGAATCTGCAGCTTGCAGTGAAAGCGCTTCCAGAGGGGATTCTAATGAGGGCAAAGATTTGATGTTAGCAGCTTCCCTGCGGGAGATAGTCTCTTTGCCAAAATCGCATTATTAGGCGAAAGTAAGTTACAATTCAGTACCCTATCCTAAAGCTTGCTGTTAGGAGGGAATCTGCAGCTTGCAGTGAAAGCGCTTCCAGAGGGGAGTCTAACGAGGGCAAACATTTGATGGTAGCAGCTTCCCTGCGGGAGATAGTCTCTTTGCCAAAATCGCATTATTAGGCGAAAGTAAGTTACAATTCAGTACCCTATCCTAAAGCTTGCTGTTAGGAGGGAATCTGCAGCTTGCAGTGAAAGCGCTTCCAGAGGGGAGTGTATTGAGGGAAAACATTTGATGGTAGCAGCTTCCCTGCGGGAGATATTCTCTTTGCCAAATTCGCATTATTAGGCGAAAGTAAGTTACAATTCAGTACCCTATCCTAAAGCTTGCTGTTAGGAGGGAATCTGCAGCTTGCAGTGAAAGCGCTTCCAGAGGGGAGTCTAATGAGGGCAAAGATTTGATGGTAGCAGCTTCCCTGCGGGAGATACTCTCTTTGCCAAAATCGCATTATTAGGCGAAAGTAAGTTACAATTCAGTACCCTATCCTAAAGCTTGCTGTTAGGAGGGAATCTGCAGCTTGCAGTGAAAGCGCTTCCAGAGGGGAGTCTAACGAGGGCAAACATTTGATGGTAGCAGCTTCCCTGCGGGAGATAGTCTCTTTGCCAAATTCGCATTATTAGGCGAAAGTAAGTTACAATTCAGTACCCTATCCTAAAGCTTGCTGTTAGGAGGGAATCTGCAGCTTGCAGTGAAAGCGCTTCCAGAGGGGAGTCTATCGAGGGCAAAGATTTGATGGTAGCAGCTTCCCTGCGGGAGATACTCTCTTTGCCAAAATCGCATTATTAGGCGAAAGTAAGTTACAATTCAGTACCCTATCCTAAAGCTTGCTGTTAGGAGGGAATCTGCAGCTTGCAGTGAAAGCGCTTCCAGAGGGGAGTCTATCGAGGGCAAACATTTGATGGTAGCAGCTTCCCTGCGGGAGATATTCTCTTTGCCAAAATCGCATTATTAGGCGAAAGTAAGTTACAATTCAGTACCCTATCCTAAAGCTTGCTGTTAGGAGGGAATCTGCAGCTTGCAGTGAAAGCGCTTCCAGAGGGGAGTCTAATGAGGGCAAAGATTTGATGGTAGCAGCTTCCCTGCGGGAGATAGTCTCTTTGCCAAAATCGCCTTATTAGGCGAAAGTAAGTTACAATTCAGTACCCTATCCTAAAGCTTTCTCTTAGGAGGGAATCTGCAGCTTGCAGTGAAAGCGCTTCCAGAGGGGATTCTAATGAGGGCGAAGATTTGATGGTAGCAGCTTCCCTGCGGGAGATATTCTCTTTGCCAAAATCGCATTATTAGGCGAAAGTAAGTTACAATTCAGTACCCTATCCTAAAGCTTGCTGTTAGGAGGGAATCTGCAGCTTGCAGTGAAAGCGCTTCCAGAGGGGAGTCTAATGAGGGCAAACATTTGATGGTAGCAGCTTCCCTGCGGGAGATACTCTCTTTGCCAAAATCGCATTATTAGGCGAAAGTAAGTTACAATTCAGTACCCTATCCTAAAGCTTGCTGTTAGGAGGGAATCTGCAGCTTGCAGTGAAAGCGCTTCCAGAGGGGAGTCTAACGAGGGCAAACATTTGATGGTAGCAGCTTCCCTGCGGGAGATAGTCTCTTTGCCAAATTCGCATTATTAGGCGAAAGTAAGTTACAATTCAGTACCCTATCCTAAAGCTTGCTGTTAGGAGGGAATCTGCAGCTTGCAGTGAAAGCGCTTCCAGAGGGGAGTCTATCGAGGGCAAAGATTTGATGGTAGCAGCTTCCCTGCGGGAGATATTCTCTTTGCCAAAATCGCATTATTAGGCGAAAGTAAGTTACAATTCAGTACCCTATCCTAAAGCTTGCTGTTAGGAGGGAATCTGCAGCTTGCAGTGAAAGCGCTTCCAGAGGGGATTCTAATGAGGGCAAAGATTTGATGGTAGCAGGTTCCCTGCGGGAGATAGTCTCTTTGCCAAAATCGCATTATTAGGCGAAAGTAAGTTACAATTCAGTACCCTATCCTAAAGCTTGCTGTTAGGAGGGAATCTGCAGCTTGCAGTGAAAGCGCTTCCAGAGGGGAGTCTACTGAGGGCAAACATTTGATGGTAGCAGCTTCCCTGCGGGAGATAGTCTCTTTGCCAAATTCGCATTATTAGGCGAAAGTAAGTTACAATTCAGTACCCTATCCTAAAGCTTGCTGTTAGGAGGGAATCTGCAGCTTGCAGTGAAAGCGCTTCCAGAGGGGAGTCTAACGAGGGCAAACATTTGATGGTAGCAGCTTCCCTGCGGGAGATAGTCTCTTTGCCAAAATCGCATTATTAGGCGAAAGTAAGTTACAATTCAGTACCCTATCCTAAAGCTTGCTGTTAGGAGGGAATCTGCAGCTTGCAGTGAAAGCGCTTCCAGAGGGGAGTCTAACGAGGGCAAACATTTGATGGTAGCAGCTTCCCTGCGGGAGATATTCTCTTTGCCAAATTCGCATTATTAGGCGAAAGTAAGTTACAATTCAGTACCCTATCCTAAAGCTTGCTGTTAGGAGGGAATCTGCAGCTTGCAGTGAAAGCGCTTCCAGAGGGGATTCTAATGAGGGCAAAGATTTGATGGTAGCAGCTTCCCTGCGGGAGATATTCTCTTTGCCAAAATCGCATTATTAGGCGAAAGTAAGTTACAATTCAGTACCCTATCCTAAAGCTTGCTGTTAGGAGGGAATCTGCAGCTTGCAGTGAAAGCGCTTCCAGAGGGGAGTCTAACGAGGGCAAACATTTGATGGTAGCAGCTTCCCTGCGGGATATAGTCTCTTTGCCAAAATCTCATTATTAGGCGAAAGTAAGTTACAATTCAGTACCCTATCCTAAAGCTTGCTGTTAGGAGGGAATCTGCAGCTTGCAGTGAAAGCGCTTCCAGAGGGGATTCTAATGAGGGCAAAGATTTGATGGTAGCAGCTTCCCTGCGGGAGATAGTCTCTTTGCCATAATCGCATTATTAGGCGAAAGTAAGTTACAATTCAGTACCCTATCCTAAAGCTTGCTGTTAGGAGGGAATCTGCAGCTTGCAGTGAAAGCGCTTCCAGAGGGGAGTCTAATGAGGGCAAAGATTTGATGGTAGCAGCTTCCCTGCGGGAGATAGTCTCTTTGCCAAAATCGCCTTATTAGGCGAAAGTAAGTTACAATTCAGTACCCTATCCTAAAGCTTTCTCTTAGGAGGGAATCTGCAGCTTGCAGTGAAAGCGCTTCCAGAGGGGATTCTAATGAGGGCGAAGATTTGATGGTAGCAGCTTCCCTGCGGGAGATATTCTCTTTGCCAAAATCGCATTATTAGGCGAAAGTAAGTTACAATTCAGTACCCTATCCTAAAGCTTGCTGTTAGGAGGGAATCTGCAGCTTGCAGTGAAAGCGCTTCCAGAGGGGAGTCTAATGAGGGCAAACATTTGATGGTAGCAGCTTCCCTGCGGGAGATACTCTCTTTGCCAAAATCGCATTATTAGGCGAAAGTAAGTTACAATTCAGTACCCTATCCTAAAGCTTGCTGTTAGGAGGGAATCTGCAGCTTGCAGTGAAAGCGCTTCCAGAGGGGAGTCTAACGAGGGCAAACATTTGATGGTAGCAGCTTCCCTGCGGGAGATAGTCTCTTTGCCAAATTCGCATTATTAGGCGAAAGTAAGTTACAATTCAGTACCCTATCCTAAAGCTTGCTGTTAGGAGGGAATCTGCAGCTTGCAGTGAAAGCGCTTCCAGAGGGGAGTCTATCGAGGGCAAAGATTTGATGGTAGCAGCTTCCCTGCGGGAGATATTCTCTTTGCCAAAATCGCATTATTAGGCGAAAGTAAGTTACAATTCAGTACCCTATCCTAAAGCTTGCTGTTAGGAGGGAATCTGCAGCTTGCAGTGAAAGCGCTTCCAGAGGGGATTCTAATGAGGGCAAAGATTTGATGGTAGCAGGTTCCCTGCGGGAGATAGTCTCTTTTCCAAAATCGCATTATTAGGCGAAAGTAAGTTACAATTCAGTACCCTATCCTAAAGCTTGCTGTTAGGAGGGAATCTGCAGCTTGCAGTGAAAGCGCTTCCAGAGGGGAGTCTAATGAGGGCAAACATTTGATGGTAGCAGCTTCCCTGCGGGAGATAGTCTCTTTGCCAAATTCGCATTATTAGGCGAAAGTAAGTTACAATTCAGTACCCTATCCTAAAGCTTGCTGTTAGGAGGGAATCTGCAGCTTGCAGTGAAAGCGCTTCCAGAGGGGAGTCTAACGAGGGCAAACATTTGATGGTAGCAGCTTCCCTGCGGGAGATAGTCTCTTTGCCAAAATCGCATTATTAGGCGAAAGTAAGTTACAATTCAGTACCCTATCCTAAAGCTTGCTGTTAGGAGGGAATCTGCAGCTTGCAGTGAAAGCGCTTCCAGAGGGGAGTCTAACGAGGGCAAACATTTGATGGTAGCAGCTTCCCTGCGGGAGATATTCTCTTTGCCAAATTCGCATTATTAGGCGAAAGTAAGTTACAATTCAGTACCCTATCCTAAAGCTTGCTGTTAGGAGGGAATCTGCAGCTTGCAGTGAAAGCGCTTCCAGAGGGGATTCTAATGAGGGCAAAGATTTGATGGTAGCAGCTTCCCTGCGGGAGATATTCTCTTTGCCAAAATCGCATTATTAGGCGAAAGTAAGTTACAATTCAGTACCCTATCCTAAAGCTTGCTGTTAGGAGGGAATCTGCAGCTTGCAGTGAAAGCGCTTCCAGAGGGGAGTCTAACGAGGGCAAACATTTGATGGTAGCAGCTTCCCTGCGGGATATAGTCTCTTTGCCAAAATCTCATTATTAGGCGAAAGTAAGTTACAATTCAGTACCCTATCCTAAAGCTTGCTGTTAGGAGGGAATCTGCAGCTTGCAGTGAAAGCGCTTCCAGAGGGGATTCTAATGAGGGCAAAGATTTGATGGTAGCAGCTTCCCTGCGGGAGATAGTCTCTTTGCCATAATCGCATTATTAGGCGAAAGTAAGTTACAATTCAGTACCCTATCCTAAAGCTTGCTGTTAGGAGGGAATCTGCAGCTTGCAGTGAAAGCGCTTCCAGAGGGGAGTCTATCGAGGGCAAACATTTGATGGTAGCAGCTTCCCTGCGGGAGATACTCTCTTTGCCAAAATCGCATTATTAGGCGAAAGTAAGTTACAATTCAGTACCCTATCCTAAAGCTTGCTGTTAGGAGGGAATCTGCAGCTTGCAGTGAAAGCGCTTCCAGAGGGGAGTCTAATGAGGGCAAAGATTTGATGGTAGCAGCTTCCCTGCGGGAGATACTCTCATTGCCAAAATCGCATTATTAAGCGAAAGTAAGTTACAATTCAGTACCCTATCCTAAAGCTTGCTGTTAGGAGGGAATCTGCAGCTTGCAGTGAAAGCGCTTCCAGAGGGGAGTCTAATGAGGGCAAAGATTTGATGGTAGCAGCTTCCCTGCGGGAGTTAGTCTCTTTGCCAAAATCGCATTATTAGGCGAAAGTAAGTTACAATTCAGTACCCTATCCTAAAGCTTGCTGTTAGGAGGGAATCTGCAGCTTGCAGTGAAAGCGCTTACAGAGGGGAGTCAAATGAGGGCAAAGATTTGATGGTAGCAGCTTCCCTGCGGGAGATAGTCTCTTTGCCATAATCGCCTTAGTAGCCGCAGTTAAGTTACAATTCAGTAAACTGTCCTACAGCTTGCTGTTAGGAGGGAATCTGCAGCTTGCAGTGAAAGCGCTTCCAGAGGGGATTCTAATGAGGGCAAGGATTTGATGGTAGCAGCTTCCCTGCGGGAGATACTCTCTTCGCCATAATCGAATTATTTGGCGAAAGTAAGTTACAATTCAGTACCCTATCCTAAAGCTTGCTGTTAGGAGGGAATCTGCAGCTTGCAGTGAAAGCGCTTCCAGAGGGGAGTCTATCGAGGGCAAACATTTGATGGTAGCAGCTTCCCTGCGGGAGATAGTCTCTTTGCCAAAATCGCATTATTAGGCGAAAGTAAGTTACAATTCAGTACCCTATCCTAAAGCTTGCTGTTAGGAGGGAATCTGCAGCTTGCAGTGAAAGCGCTTCCAGAGGGGAGTCTAACGAGGGCAAACATTTGATGGTAGCAGCTTCCCTGCGGGAGATACTCTCTTTGCCAAAATCGCATTATTAGGCGAAAGTAAGTTACAATTCAGTACACTATCCTAAAGCTTGCTGTTAGGAGGGAATCTGCAGCTTGCAGTGAAAGCGCTTCCAGAGGGGAGTATAATGAGGGCAAACTTTTGATGGTAGCAGCTTCCCTGCGGGAGATAGTCTCTTTGCCAAAATCGCATTATTAGGCGAAAGTAAGTCACAATTCAGTACCCTATCCTAAAGCTTGACGTTAGGAAGGAATCTGCAGCTTGCAGTGAAAGCGCTTCCAGAGGGGAGTCTAATGAGGGCAAACATTTGATGGTAGCAGCTTCCCTGCGGGAGATAGTCTCTTTGCCATAATCGCCTTAGTAGCCGCAGTTAAGTTACAATTCAGTAAACTGTCCTACAGCTTGCTGTTAGGAGGGAATCTGCAGCTTGCAGTGAAAGCGCTTCCAGAGGGGAGTCTAATGAGGGCAAAGATTTGATGGTAGCAGCTTCCCTGCGGGAGATAGTCTCTTTGCCAAAATCGCATTATTAGGCGAAAGTAAGTTACAATTCAGTACCCTATCCTAAAGCTTGCTGTTAGGAGGGAATCTGCAGCTTGCAGTGAAAGCGCTTCCAGAGGGGAGTCTAACGAGGGCAAACATTTGATGGTAGCAGCTTCCCTGCGGGAGATAGTCTCTTTGCCAAAATCGCATTATTAGGCGAAAGTAAGTTACAATTCAGTACCCTATCCTAAAGCTTGCTGTTAGGAGGGAATCTGCAGCTTGCAGTGAAAGCGCTTCCAGAGGGGATTCTAATGAGGGCAAATATTTGATGGTAGCAGCTTCCCTGCGGGAGATAGTCTCTTTGCCAAAATCGCATTATTAGGCGAAAGTAAGTTACAATTCAGTACCCTATCCTAAAGCTTGCTGTTAGGAGGGAATCTGCAGCTTGCAGTGAAAGCGCTTCCAGAGGGGAGTCTAATGAGGGCAAAGATTTGATGGTAGCAGCTTCCCTGCGAGAGATAGTCTCTTTGCCAAAATCGCATTATTAGGCGAAAGTAAGTTACCATTCAGTACCCTATCCTAAAGCTTGCTGTTAGGAGGGAATCTGCAGCTTGCAGTGAAAGCGCTTCCAGAGGGGATTCTAATGAGGGCAAACATTTGATGGTAGCAGCTTCCCTGCGGGAGATAGTCTCTTTGCCAAAATCGCATTATTAGGCGAAAGTAAGTTACAATTCAGTACCCTATCCTAAAGCTTGCTGTTAGGAGGGAATCTGCAGCTTGCAGTGAAAGCGCTTCCAGAGGGGAGTCTAACGAGGGCAAACATTTGATGGTAGCAGCTTCCCTGCGGGAGATAGTCTCTTTGCCAAAATCGCATTATTAGGCGAAAGTAAGTTACCATTCAGTACCCTATCCTAAAGCTTGCTGTTAGGAGGGAATCTGCAGCTTGCAGTGAAAGCGCTTCCAGAGGGGAGTCTATTGAGGGCAAACATTTGATGGTAGCAGCTTCCCTGCGGGAGATAGTCTCTTTGCCAAAATCGCATTATTAGGCGAAAGTAAGTTACAATTCAGTACCCTATCCTAAAGCTTGCTGTTAGGAGGGAATCTGCAGCTTGCAGTGAAAGCGCTTCCAGAGGGGAGTCTAATGAGGGCAAACATTTGATGGTAGCAGCTTCCCTGCGGGAGATAGTCTCTTTGCCAAAATCGCCTTATTAGGCGAAAGTAAGTTACAATTCAGTACCCTATCCTAAAGCTTGCTGTTAGGAGGGAATCTGCAGCTTGCAGTGAAAGCGCTTCCAGAGGGGATTCTAATGAGGGCAAAGATTTGATGGTAGCAGCTTCCCTGCGGGAGATAGTCTCTTTGCCAAAATCGCATTATTAGGCGAAAGTAAGTTACAATTCAGTACCCTATCCTAAAGCTTGCTGTTAGGAGGGAATCTGCAGCTTGCAGTGAAAGCGCTTCCAGAGGGGAGTCTAATGAGGGCAAACATTTGATGGTAGCAGCTTCCCTGCGGGAGATACTCTCTTTGCCAAAATCGCATTATTAGGCGAAAGTAAGTTACCATTCAGTACCCTATCCTAAAGCTTGCTGTTAGGAGGGAATCTGCAGCTTGCAGTGAAAGCGCTTCCAGAGGGGATTCTAATGAGGGCAAAGATTTGATGGTAGCAGCTTCCCTGCGGGAGATAGTCTCTTTGCCAAAATCGCATTATTAGGCGAAAGTAAGTTACAATTCAGTACCCTATCCTAAAGCTTGCTGTTAGGAGGGAATCTGCAGCTTGCAGTGAAAGCGCTTCCAGAGGGGAGTCTAACGAGGGCAAACATTTGATGGTAGCAGCTTCCCTGCGGGAGATAGTCTCTTTGCCAAAATCGCATTATTAGGCGAAAGTAAGTTACCATTCAGTACCCTATCCTAAAGCTTGCTGTTAGGAGGGAATCTGCAGCTTGCAGTGAAAGCGCTTCCAGAGGGGAGTCTATTGAGGGCAAACATTTGATGGTAGCAGCTTCCCTGCGGGAGATAGTCTCTTTGCCAAAATCGCATTATTAGGCGAAAGTAAGTTACAATTCAGTACCCTATCCTAAAGCTTGCTGTTAGGAGGGAATCTGCAGCTTGCAGTGAAAGCGCTTCCAGAGGGGAGTCTAATGAGGGCAAACATTTGATGGTAGCAGCTTCCCTGCGGGAGATAGTCTCTTTGCCAAAATCGCCTTATTAGGCGAAAGTAAGTTACAATTCAGTACCCTATCCTAAAGCTTGCTGTTAGGAGGGAATCTGCAGCTTGCAGTGAAAGCGCTTCCAGAGGGGATTCTAATGAGGGCAAAGATTTGATGGTAGCCGGTTCCCTGCGGGAGATAGTCTCTTTGCCAAAATCGCATTATTAGGCGAAAGTAAGTTACAATTCAGTACCCTATCCTAAAGCTTGCTGTTAGGAGGGAATCTGCAGCTTGCAGTGAAAGCGCTTCCAGAGGGGAGTCTAATGAGGGCAAACATTTGATGGTAGCAGCTTCCCTGCGGGAGATACTCTCTTTGCCAAAATCGCATTATTAGGCGAAAGTAAGTTACCATTCAGTACCCTATCCTAAAGCTTGCTGTTAGGAGGGAATCTGCAGCTTGCAGTGAAAGCGCTTCCAGAGGGGATTCTAATGAGGGCAAAGATTTGATGGTAGCAGCTTCCCTGCGGGAGATAGTCTCTTTGCCAAAATCGCATTATTAGGCGAAAGTAAGTTACAATTCAGTACCCTATCCTAAAGCTTGCTGTTAGGAGGGAATCTGCAGCTTGCAGTGAAAGCGCTTCCAGAGGGGAGTCTAATGAGGGCAAAGATTTGATGGTAGCAGCTTCCCTGCGGGAGATAGTCTCTTTGCCAAAATCGCATTATTAGGCGAAAGTAAGTTACAATTCAGTACCCTATCCTAAAGCTTGCTGTTAGGAGGGAATCTGCAGCTTGCAGTGAAAGCGCTTCCAGAGGGGAGTCTAACGAGGGCAAACATTTGATGGTAGCAGCTTCCCTGCGGGAGATACTCTCTTTGCCAAAATCGCATTATTAGGCGAAAGTAAGTTACAATTCAGTACACTATCCTAAAGCTTGCTGTTAGGAGGGAATCTGCAGCTTGCAGTGAAAGCGCTTCCAGAGGGGAGTATAATGAGGGCAAACTTTTGATGGTAGCAGCTTCCCTGCGGGAGATAGTCTCTTTGCCAAAATCGCATTATTAGGCGAAAGTAAGTCACACTTCAGTACCCCATCCTAAAGCTTGATGTTAGGAGGGAATCTGCAGCTTGCAGTGAAAGCGCTTCCAGAGGGGAGTCTAATGAGGGCAAACATTTGATGGTAGCAGCTTCCCTGCGGGAGATAGTCTCTTTGCCATAATCGCCTTAGTAGCCGCAGTTAAGTTACAATTCAGTAAACTGTCCTACAGCCTGCTGTTAGGAGGGAATCTGCAGCTTGCAGTGAAAGCGCTTCCAGAGGGGAGTCTAATGAGGGCAAGGATTTGATGGTAGCAGCTTCCCTGCGGGAGATACTCTCTTCGCCATAATCGAATTATTTGGCGAAAGTAAGTTACAATTCAGTACCCTATCCTAAAGCTTGCTGTTAGGAGGGAATCTGCAGCTTGCAGTGAAAGCGCTTCCAGAGGGGAGTCTAATGAGGGCAAAGATTTGATGGTAGCAGCTTCCCTGCGGGAGATAGTCTCTTTGCCAAAATCGCATTATTAGGCGAAAGTAAGTTACAATTCAGTACCCTATCCTAAAGCTTGCTGTTAGGAGGGAATCTGCAGCTTGCAGTGAAAGCGCTTCCAGAGGGGAGTCTAACGAGGGCAAACATTTGATGGTAGCAGCTTCCCTGCGGGAGATACTCTCTTTGCCAAAATCGCATTATTAGGCGAAAGTAAGTTACAATTCAGTACACTATCCTAAAGCTTGCTGTTAGGAGGGAATCTGCAGCTTGCAGTGAAAGCGCTTCCAGAGGGGAGTATAATGAGGGCAAACTTTTGATGGTAGCAGCTTCCCTGCGGGAGATAGTCTCTTTGCCAAAATCGCATTATTAGGCGAAAGTAAGTCACACTTCAGTACCCCATCCTAAAGCTTGATGTTAGGAGGGAATCTGCAGCTTGCAGTGAAAGCGCTTCCAGAGGGGAGTCTAATGAGGGCAAACATTTGATGGTAGCAGCTTCCCTGCGGGAGATAGTCTCTTTGCCATAATCGCCTTAGTAGCCGCAGTTAAGTTACAATTCAGTAAACTGTCCTACAGCCTGCTGTTAGGAGGGAATCTGCAGCTTGCAGTGAAAGCGCTTCCAGAGGGGAGTCTAATGAGGGCAAGGATTTGATGGTAGCAGCTTCCCTGCGGGAGATACTCTCTTCGCCATAATCGAATTATTTGGCGAAAGTAAGTTACAATTCAGTACCCTATCCTAAAGCTTGCTGTTAGGAGGGAATCTGCAGCTTGCAGTGAAAGCGCTTCCAGAGGGGAGTCTAATGAGGGCAAACATTTGATGTTAGCAGCTTCCCTGCGGGAGATAGTCTCTTTGCCATAATCGCCTTAGTAGCCGCAGTTTAAGTTACAATTCAGTAAACTGTCCTACAGCCTGCTGTTAGGAGGGAATCTGCAGCTTGCAGTGAAAGCGCTTCCAGAGGGGAGTCTAATGAGGGCAAGGATTTGATGGTAGCAGCTTCCCTGCGGGAGATACTCTCTTCGCCATAATCGAATTATTTGGCGAAAGTAAGTTACAATTCAGTACCCTATCCTAAAGCTTGCTGTTAGGAGGGAATCTGCAGCTTGCAGTGAAAGCGCTTCCAGAGGGGAGTCTAATGAGGGCAAACATTTGATGTTAGCAACTTCCCTGCGGGAGATACTCTCTTTGCCAAAATCGCATTATTAGGCGAAAGTAAGTTACAATTCAGTACCCTATCCTAAAGCTTGCTCTTAGGAGGGAATCTGCAGCTTGCAGTGAAAGCGCTTCCAGAGGGGAGTCTATCGAGGGCAAAGATTTGATGGTAGCAGCTTCCCTGCGGGAGATACTCTCTTTGCCAAAATCGCATTATTAGGCGAAAGTAAGTTACAATTCAGTACCCTATCCTAAAGCTTGCTGTTAGGAGGGAATCTGCAGCTTGCAGTGAAAGCGCTTCCAGAGGGGAGTGTAATGAGGGCAAAGATTTGATGGTAGCAGCTTCTTTGCGGGAGATAGTCTCTTTGCCAAAATCGCCTTATTAGGCGAAAGTAAGTTACAATTCAGTACCCTATCCTAAAGCTTGCTGTTAGGAGGGAATCTGCAGCTTGCAGTGAAAGCGCTTCCAGAGGGGAGTCTAACGAGGGCAAACATTTGATGGTAGCAGCTTCCCTGCGGGAGATACTCTCTTTGCCAAAATCGCATTATTAGGCGAAAGTAAGTTACAATTCAGTACCCTATCCTAAAGCTTGCTGTTAGGAGGGAATCTGCAGCTTGCAGTGAAAGCGCTTCCAGAGGGGAGTCTAATGAGGGCAAACATTTGATGGTAGCAGCTTCCCTGCGGGAGATACTCTCTTTGCCAAAATCGCATTATTAGGCGAAAGTAAGTTACAATTCAGTACCCTATCCTAAAGCTTGCTGTTAGGAGGGAATCTGCAGCTTGCAGTAAAAGCGCTTCCAGAGGGGAGTCTAACGAGGGCAAACATTTGATGGTAGCAGCTTCCCTGCGGGAGATAGTCTCTTTGCCAAAATCGCATTATTAGGCGAAAGTAAGTTACAATTCAGTACCCTATCCTAAAGCTTGCTGTTAGGAGGGAATCTGCAGCTTGCAGTGAAAGCGCTTCCAGAGGGGATTCTAATGAGGGCAAAGATTTGATGGTAGCAGCTTCCCTGCGGGAGATAGTCTCTTTGCCAAAATCGCATTATTAGGCGAAAGTAAGTTACAATTCAGTACCCTATCCTAAAGCTTGCTGTTAGGAGGGAATCTGCAGCTTGCAGTGAAAGCGCTTCCAGAGGGGAGTCTAACGAGGGCAAACATTTGATGGTAGCAGCTTCCCTGCGGGAGATAGTCTCTTTGCCAAAATCGCATTATTAGGCGAAAGTAAGTTACAATTCAGTACCCTATCCTAAAGCTTGCTGTTAGGAGGGAATCTGCAGCTTGCAGTGAAAGCGCTTCCAGAGGGGAGTCTATCGAGGGCAAAGATTTGATGTTAGCAGCTTCCCTGCGGGAGATACTCTCTTTGCCAAAATCGCATTATTAGGCGAAAGTAAGTTACAATTCAGTACCCTATCCTAAAGCTTGCTGTTAGGAGGGAATCTGCAGCTTGCAGTGAAAGCGCTTCCAGAGGGGAGTCTATCGAGGGCAAACATTTGATGGTAGCAGCTTCCCTGCGGGAGATAGTCTCTTTTCCAAAGTCGCATTATTAGGCGAAAGTAAGTTACAATTCAGTACCCTATCCTAAAGCTTGCTGTTAGGAGGGAATCTGCAGCTTGCAGTGAAAGCGCTTCCAGAGGGGAGTCTAACGAGGGCAAACATTTGATGGTAGCAGCTTCCCTGCGGGAGATAGTCTCTTTGCCATAATCGCCTTAGTAGCCGCAGTTAAGTTACAATTCAGTACACTGTCCTACAGCTTGCTGTTAGGAGGGAATCTGCAGCTTGCAGTGAAAGCGCTTCCAGAGGGGAGTCTATTGAGGGCAAACATTTGATGGTAGCAGCTTCCCTGCGGGAGATAGTCTCTTTGCCAAAATCGCATTATTAGGCGAAAGTAAGTTACCATTCAGTACCCTATCCTAAAGCTTGCTGTTAGGAGGGAATCTGCAGCTTGCAATGAAAGCGCTTCCAGAGCGGATTCTAATGAGGGCAAAGATTTGATGGTAGCAGCTTCCCTGCGGGAGATAGTCTCTTTGCCATAATCGCATTATTAGGCGAAAGTAAGTTACAATTCAGTACCCTATCCTAAAGCTTGCTGTTAGGAGGGAATCTGCAGCTTGCAGTGAAAGCGCTTCCAGAGGGGAGTCTATCGAGGGCAAACATTTGATGGTAGCAGCTTCCCTGCGGGAGATACGCTCTTTGCCAAAATCGCATTATTAGGCGAAAGTAAGTTACAATTCAGTACCCTATCCTAAAGCTTGCTGTTAGGAGGGAATCTGCAGCTTGCAGTGAAAGCGCTTCCAGAGAGGATTCTAATGAGGGCAAAGATTTGATGGTAGCAGCTTCCCTGCGGGAGATAGTCTCCTTGCCAAAATCGCCTTATTAGGCGAAAGTAAGTTACAATTCAGTACCCTATCCTAAAGCTTGCTGTTAGGAGGGAATCTGCAGCTTGCAGTGAAAGCGCTTCCAGAGGGGAGTCTAACGAGGGCAAACATTTGATGGTAGCAGCTTCCCTGCGGGAGATACTCTCTTTGCCAAAATCGCATTATTAGGCGAAAGTAAGTTACAATTCAGTACCCTATCCTAAAGCTTGCTGTTAGGAGGGAATCTGCAGCTTGCAGTGAAAGCGCTTCCAGAGGGGAGTCTAATGAGGGCAAAGATTTGATGGTAGCAGCTTCCCTGCGGGAGATAGTCTCTTTGCCAAAATCGCATTATTAGGCGAAAGTAAGTTACCATTCAGTACCCTATCCTAAAGCTTGCTGTTAGGAGGGAATCTGCAGCTTGCAGTGAAAGCGCTTCCAGAGGGGAGTCTAATGAGGGCAAAGATTTGATGGTAGCAGCTTCCCTGCGGGAGATAGTCTCTTTGCCAAAATCGCATTATTAGGCGAAAGTAAGTTACAATTCAGTACCCTATCCTAAAGCTTGCTGTTAGGAGGGAATCTGCAGCTTGCAGTGAAAGCGCTTCCAGAGGGGAGTCTAACGAGGGCAAACATTTGATGGTAGCAGCTTCCCTGCGGGAGATAGTCTCTTTGCCAAAATCGCATTATTAGGCGAAAGTAAGTTACAATTCAGTACACTGTCCTACAGCTTGCTGTTAGGAGGGAATCTGCAGCTTGCAGTGAAAGCGCTTCCAGAGGGGAGTCTATTGAGGGCAAAGATTTGATGGTAGCAGCTTCCCTGCGGGAGATAGTCTCTTTGCCAAAATCGCATTATTAGGCGAAAGTAAGTTACCATTCAGTACCCTATCCTAAAGCTTGCTGTTAGGAGGGAATCTGCAGCTTGCAATGAAAGCGCTTCCAGAGCGGATTCTAATGAGGGCAAAGATTTGATGGTAGCAGCTTCCCTGCGGGAGATAGTCTCTTTGCCATAATCGCATTATTAGGCGAAAGTAAGTTACAATTCAGTACCCTATCCTAAAGCTTGCTGTTAGGAGGGAATCTGCAGCTTGCAGTGAAAGCGCTTCCAGAGGGGAGTCTATCGAGGGCAAACATTTGATGGTAGCAGCTTCCCTGCGGGAGATACGCTCTTTGCCAAAATCGCATTATTAGGCGAAAGTAAGTTACAATTCAGTACCCTATCCTAAAGCTTGCTGTTAGGAGGGAATCTGCAGCTTGCAGTGAAAGCGCTTCCAGAGAGGATTCTAATGAGGGCAAAGATTTGATGGTAGCAGCTTCCCTGCGGGAGATAGTCTCCTTGCCAAAATCGCCTTATTAGGCGAAAGTAAGTTACAATTCAGTACCCTATCCTAAAGCTTGCTGTTAGGAGGGAATCTGCAGCTTGCAGTGAAAGCGCTTCCAGAGGGGAGTCTAACGAGGGCAAACATTTGATGGTAGCAGCTTCCCTGCGGGAGATACTCTCTTTGCCAAAATCGCATTATTAGGCGAAAGTAAGTTACAATTCAGTACCCTATCCTAAAGCTTGCTGTTAGGAGGGAATCTGCAGCTTGCAGTGAAAGCGCTTCCAGAGGGGAGTCTAATGAGGGCAAAGATTTGATGGTAGCAGCTTCCCTGCGGGAGATAGTCTCTTTGCCAAAATCGCATTATTAGGCGAAAGTAAGTTACCATTCAGTACCCTATCCTAAAGCTTGCTGTTAGGAGGGAATCTGCAGCTTGCAGTGAAAGCGCTTCCAGAGGGGAGTCTAATGAGGCAAAGATTTGATGGTAGCAGCTTCCCTGCGGGAGATAGTCTCTTGCCAAAATCGCATTATTAGGCGAAAGTAAGTTACAATTCAGTACCCTATCCTAAAGCTTGCTGTTAGGAGGGAATCTGCAGCTTGCAGTGAAAGCGCTTCCAGAGGGGAGTCTAACGAGGGCAAACATTTGATGGTAGCAGCTTCCCTGCGGGAGATAGTCTCTTTGCCAAAATCGCATTATTAGGCGAAAGTAAGTTACAATTCAGTACCCTATCCTAAAGCTTGCTGTTAGGAGGGAATCTGCAGCTTGCAGTGAAAGCGCTTCCAGAAGGGGAGTCTATTGAGGGCAAAGATTTGATGGTAGCAGCTTCCCTGCGGGAGATAGTCTCTTTGCCAAAATCGCATTATTAGGCGAAAGTAAGTTACAATTCAGTACCTATCCTAAAGCTTGCTCTTAGGAGGGAATCTGCAGCTTGCAGTGAAAGCGCTTCCAGAGGGAGTCTATTGAGGGCAAACATTTGATTGGTAGCAGCTTCCCTGCGGGAGATAGTCTCTTTGCCAAAATCGCATTATTAGGCGAAAGTAAGTTACCATTCAGTACCCTATCCTAAAGCTTGCTGTTAGGAGGGAATCTGCAGCTTGCAGTGAAAGCGCTTCCAGAGAGGATTCTAATGAGGGCAAAGATTTGATGGTAGCAGCTTCCCTGCGGGAGATAGTCTCCTTGCCAAAATCGCCTTATTAGGCGAAAGTAAGTTACAATTCAGTACCCTATCCTAAAGCTTGCTGTTAGAGGGAATCTGCAGCTTGCAGTGAAAGCGCTTCCAGAGGGAGTCTAATGAGGGCAAAGATTTGATGGTAGCAGCTTCCCTGCGGGAGATACTCTCTTGCCAAAATCGCCTTATTAGGCGAAAGTAAGTTACCATTCAGTACCCTATCCTAAAGCTTGCTGTTAGGAGGGAATCTGCAGCTTGCAGTGAAAGCGCTTCCAGAGGGAGTCTAATGAGGGCAAAGATTTGATGGTAGCAGCTTCCCTGCGGGAGATAGTCTCTTGCCAAAATCGCATTATTAGGCGAAAGTAAGTTACATTCAGTACCCTATCCTAAAGCTTGCTGTTAGGAGGGAATCTGCAGCTTGCAGTGAAAGCGCTTCCAGAGGGGATTCTAATGAGGGCAAAGATTTGATGGTAGCAGCTTCCCTGCGGGAGATAGTCTCTTTGCCAAATCGCATTATTAGGCGAAAGTAAGTTACAATTCAGTACCCTATCCTAAAGCTTGCTGTTAGGAGGGAATCTGCAGCTTGCAGTGAAAGCGCTTCCAGAGGGAGTCTAACGAGGGCAAACATTTGATGGTAGCAGCTTCCCTGCGGGAGATAGTCTCTTTGCCAAAATCGCATTATTAGGCGAAAGTAAGTTACAATTCATACCCTATCCTAAAGCTTGCTGTTAGGAGGGAATCTGCAGCTTGCAGTGAAAGCGCTTCCAGAGGGGAGTCTATTGAGGGCAAACATTTGATGGTAGCAGCTTCCCTGCGGGAGATAGTCTCTTTGCCAAAATCTAATTATTAGGCGAAAGTAAGTTACAATTCAGTACCCTATCCTAAAGCTTGCTGTTAGGAGGGAATCTGCAGCTTGCAGTGAAAGCGCTTCCAGAGGGAGTCTAATGAGGGCAAACATTTGATGGTAGCAGCTTCCCTGCGGGAGATACTCTCTTTGCCAAAATCGCATTATTAGGCGAAAGTAAGTTACAATTCAGTACCCTATCCTAAAGCTTGCTGTTAGGAGGGAATCTGCAGCTTGCAGTGAAAGCGCTTCCAGAGGGGAGTCTAACGAGGGCAAACATTTGATGGTAGCAGCTTCCCTGCGGGAGATACTCTCTTTGCCAAAATCGCATTATTAGGCGAAAGTAAGTTACAATTCAGTACCCTATCCTAAAGCTTGCTGTTAGGAGGGAATCTGCAGCTTGCAGTGAAAGCGCTTCCAGAGGGGAGTCTAATGAGGGCAAAGATTTGATGGTAGCAGCTTCCCTGCGGGAGATACTCTCTTTGCCAAAATCGCATTATTAGGCGAAAGTAAGTTACAATTCAGTACCCTATCCTAAAGCTTGCTGTTAGGAGGGAATCTGCAGCTTGCAGTGAAAGCGCTTCCAGAGGGGAGTCTATTGAGGGCAAACATTTGATGTTAGCAGCTTCCCTGCAGGAGATACTCTCTTTGCCAAAATCGCATTATTAGGCGAAAGTAAGTTACCATTCAGTACCCTATCCTAAAGCTTGCTGTTAGGAGGGAATCTGCAGCTTGCACTGAAAGCGCTTCCAGAGGGGAGTCTATTGAGGGCAAAGATTTGATGGTAGCAGCTTCCCTGCGGGAGATAGTCTCTTTGCCAAAATCGCATTATTAGGCGAAAGTAAGTCACAATTCAGTACCCCATCCTAAAGCTTGATGTTAGGAAGGAATCTGCAGCTTGCAGTGAAAGCGCTTCCAGAGGGGAGTCTAATGAGGGCAAACATTTGATGGTAGCAGCTTCCCTGCAGGAGATACTCTCTTTGCCAAAATCGCATTATTAGGCGAAAGTAAGTCACAATTCAGTACCCCATCCTAAAGCTTGATGTTAGGAAGGAATCTGCAGCTTGCAGTGAAAGCGCTTCCAGAGGGGAGTCTAATGAGGGCAAACATTTGATGGTAGCAGCTTCCCTGCGGGAGATAGTCTCTTTGCCATAATCGCCTTAGTAGCCGCAGTTAAGTTACAATTCAGTAAACTGTCCTACAGCTTGCTGTTAGGAGGGAATCTGCAGCTTGCAGTGAAAGCGCTTCCAGAGGGGAGTCTATCGAGGGCAAACATTTGATGGTAGCAGCTTCCCTGCGGGAGATAGTCTCTTTGCCAAAATCGCATTATTAGGCGAAAGTAAGTTACAATTCAGTACCCTATCCTAAAGCTTGCTGTTAGGAGGGAATCTGCAGCTTGCAGTGAAAGCGCTTCCAGAGGGGAGTCTAATGAGGGCAAAGATTTGATGGTAGCAGCTTCCCTGCGGGAGATAGTCTCTTTGCCAAAATCGCATTATTAGGCGAAAGTAAGTTACAATTCAGTACCCTATCCTAAAGCTTGCTGTTAGGAGGGAATCTGCAGATTGCAGTGAAAGCGCTTACAGAGGGGAGTCAAATGAGGGCAAAGATTTGATGGTAGCAGCTTCCCTGCGGGAGATAGTCTCTTTGCCAAAATCGCATTATTAGGCGAAAGTAAGTTACAATTCAGTACCCTATCCTAAAGCTTGCTGTTAGGAGGGAATCTGCAGCTTGCAGTGAAAGCGCTTCCAGAGAGGATTCTAATGAGGGCAAAGATTTGATGGTAGCAGCTTCCCTGCGGGAGATAGTCTCCTTGCCAAAATCGCCTTATTAGGCGAAAGTAAGTTACAATTCAGTACCCTATCCTAAAGCTTGCTGTTAGGAGGGAATCTGCAGCTTGCAGTGAAAGCGCTTCCAGAGGGGAGTCTAATGAGGGCAAAGATTTGATGGTAGCAGCTTCCCTGCGGGAGATACTCTCTTTGCCAAAATCGCCTTATTAGGCGAAAGTAAGTTACAATTCAGTACCCTATCCTAAAGCTTGCTGTTAGGAGGGAATCTGCAGCTTGCAGTGAAAGCGCTTCCAGAGGGGAGTCTAATGAGGGCAAAGATTTGATGGTAGCAGCTTCCCTGCGGGAGATAGTCTCTTGCCAAAATCGCATTATTAGGCGAAAGTAAGTTACCATTCAGTACCCTATCCTAAAGCTTGCTGTTAGGAGGGAATCTGCAGCTTGCAGTGAAAGCGCTTCCAGAGGGGATTCTAATGAGGGCAAAGATTTGATGGTAGCAGCTTCCCTGCGGGAGATAGTCTCTTTGCCAAAATCGCATTATTAGGCGAAAGTAAGTTACAATTCAGTACCCTATCCTAAAGCTTGCTGTTAGGAGGGAATCTGCAGCTTGCAGTGAAAGCGCTTCCAGAGGGGAGTCTATTGAGGGCAAACATTTGATGGTAGCAGCTTCCCTGCGGGAGATAGTCTCTTTGCCAAAATCTAATTATTAGGCGAAAGTAAGTTACAATTCAGTACCCTA
Source organism: Phaenicophaeus curvirostris (assembly GCF_032191515.1). Lineage (NCBI taxonomy): Eukaryota > Metazoa > Chordata > Aves > Cuculiformes > Cuculidae > Phaenicophaeus > Phaenicophaeus curvirostris. The sequence continues at coordinate 116,068 of NW_027206905.1, read as the reverse complement.
TCCTAAAGCTTGCTGTTAGGAGGGAATCTGCAGCTTGCAGTGAAAGCGCTTCCAGAGGGGAGTCTAATGAGGGCAAACATTTGATGGTAGCAGCTTCCCTGCGGGAGATACTCTCTTTGCCAAAATCGCATTATTAGGCGAAAGTAAGTTACAATTCAGTACCCTATCCTAAAGCTTGCTGTTAGGAGGGAATCTGCAGCTTGCAGTGAAAGCGCTTCCAGAGGGGAGTCTAACGAGGGCAAACATTTGATGGTAGCAGCTTCCCTGCGGGAGATACTCTCTTTGCCAAAATCGCATTATTAGGCGAAAGTAAGTTACAATTCAGTACACTATCCTAAAGCTTGCTGTTAGGAGGGAATCTGCAGCTTGCAGTGAAAGCGCTTCCAGAGGGGAGTCTAATGAGGGCAAAGATTTGATGGTAGCAGCTTCCCTGCGGGAGATAGTCTCTTTGCCAAAATCGCATTATTAGGCGAAAGTAAGTTACAATTCAGTACCCTATCCTAAAGCTTGCTGTTAGGAGGGAATCTGCAGCTTGCAGTGAAAGCGCTTCCAGAGGGGAGTCTATTGAGGGCAAACATTTGATGTTAGCAGCTTCCCTGCAGGAGATACTCTCTTTGCCAAAATCGCATTATTAGGCGAAAGTAAGTTACCATTCAGTACCCTATCCTAAAGCTTGCTGTTAGGAGGGAATCTGCAGCTTGCACTGAAAGCGCTTCCAGAGGGGAGTCTATTGAGGGCAAACATTTGATGGTAGCAGCTTCCCTGCGGGAGATAGTCTCTTTGCCAAAATCGCATTATTAGGCGAAAGTAAGTTACAATTCAGTACCCTATCCTAAAGCTTGCTGTTAGGAGGGAATCTGCAGCTTGCAGTGAAAGCGCTTCCAGAGGGGAGTCTATTGAGGGCAAACATTTGATGTTAGCAGCTTCCCTGCAGGAGATACTCTCTTTGCCAAAATCGCATTATTAGGCGAAAGTAAGTTACCATTCAGTACCCTATCCTAAAGCTTGCTGTTAGGAGGGAATCTGCAGCTTGCAGTGAAAGCGCTTCCAGAGGGGAGTCTAACGAGGGCAAACATTTGATGGTAGCAGCTTCCCTGCGGGAGATACTCTCTTTGCCAAAATCGCATTATTAGGCGAAAGTAAGTTACAATTCAGTACACTATCCTAAAGCTTGCTGTTAGGAGGGAATCTGCAGCTTGCAGTGAAAGCGCTTCCAGAGGGGAGTCTAATGAGGGCAAACTTTTGATGGTAGCAGCTTCCCTGCGGGAGATAGTCTCTTTGCCAAAATCGCATTATTAGGCGAAAGTAAGTCACAATTCAGTACCCCATCCTAAAGCTTGATGTTAGGAAGGAATCTGCAGCTTGCAGTGAAAGCGCTTCCAGAGGGGAGTCTAATGAGGGCAAACATTTGATGGTAGCAGCTTCCCTGCGGGAGATAGTCTCTTTGCCATAATCGCCTTAGTAGCCGCAGTTAAGTTACAATTCAGTAAACTGTCCTACAGCTTGCTGTTAGGAGGGAATCTGCAGCTTGCAGTGAAAGCGCTTCCAGAGGGGAGTCTATCGAGGGCAAACATTTGATGGTAGCAGCTTCCCTGCGGGAGATAGTCTCTTTGCCAAAATCGCATTATTAGGCGAAAGTAAGTTACAATTCAGTACCCTATCCTAAAGCTTGCTGTTAGGAGGGAATCTGCAGCTTGCAGTGAAAGCGCTTCCAGAGGGGAGTCTAATGAGGGCAAAGATTTGATGGTAGCAGCTTCCCTGCGGGAGATAGTCTCTTTGCCAAAATCGCATTATTAGGCGAAAGTAAGTTACAATTCAGTACCCTATCCTAAAGCTTGCTGTTAGGAGGGAATCTGCAGATTGCAGTGAAAGCGCTTACAGAGGGGAGTCAAATGAGGGCAAAGATTTGATGGTAGCAGCTTCCCTGCGGGAGATAGTCTCTTTGCCAAAATCGCATTATTAGGCGAAAGTAAGTTACAATTCAGTACCCTATCCTAAAGCTTGCTGTTAGGAGGGAATCTGCAGCTTGCAGTGAAAGCGCTTCCAGAGGGGAGTCTAATGAGGGCAAACATTTGATGGTAGCAGCTTCCCTGCGGGAGATAGTCTCTTTGCCAAAATCGCATTATTAGGCGAAAGTAAGTTACAATTCAGTACACTATCCTAAAGCTTGCTGTTAGGAGGGAATCTGCAGCTTGCAGTGAAAGCGCTTCCAGAGAGGATTCTAATGAGGGCAAAGATTTGATGGTAGCAGCTTCCCTGCGGGAGATAGTCTCCTTGCCAAAATCGCCTTATTAGGCGAAAGTAAGTTACAATTCAGTACCCTATCCTAAAGCTTGCTGTTAGGAGGGAATCTGCAGCTTGCAGTGAAAGCGCTTCCAGAGGGGAGTCTAATGAGGGCAAAGATTTGATGGTAGCAGCTTCCCTGCGGGAGATACTCTCTTTGCCAAAATCGCATTATTAGGCGAAAGTAAGTTACAATTCAGTACCCTATCCTAAAGCTTGCTGTTAGGAGGGAATCTGCAGCTTGCAGTGAAAGCGCTTCCAGAGGGGAGTCTAATGAGGGCAAAGATTTGATGGTAGCAGCTTCCCTGCGGGAGATAGTCTCTTGCCAAAATCGCATTATTAGGCGAAAGTAAGTTACCATTCAGTACCCTATCCTAAAGCTTGCTGTTAGGAGGGAATCTGCAGCTTGCAGTGAAAGCGCTTCCAGAGGGGATTCTAATGAGGGCAAAGATTTGATGGTAGCAGCTTCCCTGCGGGAGATAGTCTCTTTGCCAAAATCGCATTATTAGGCGAAAGTAAGTTACAATTCAGTACCCTATCCTAAAGCTTGCTGTTAGGAGGGAATCTGCAGCTTGCAGTGAAAGCGCTTCCAGAGGGGAGTCTAACGAGGGCAAACATTTGATGGTAGCAGCTTCCCTGCGGGAGATAGTCTCTTTGCCAAAATCGCATTATTAGGCGAAAGTAAGTTACAATTCAGTACCCTATCCTAAAGCTTGCTGTTAGGAGGGAATCTGCAGCTTGCAGTGAAAGCGCTTCCAGAGGGGAGTCTATTGAGGGCAAACATTTGATGGTAGCAGCTTCCCTGCGGGAGATAGTCTCTTTGCCAAAATCTAATTATTAGGCGAAAGTAAGTTACAATTCAGTACCCTATCCTAAAGCTTGCTGTTAGGAGGGAATCTGCAGCTTGCAGTGAAAGCGCTTCCAGAGGGGAGTCTAATGAGGGCAAACATTTGATGGTAGCAGCTTCCCTGCGGGAGATACTCTCTTTGCCAAAATCGCATTATTAGGCGAAAGGAAGTTACAATTCAGTACCCTATCCTAAAGCTTGCTGTTAGGAGGGAATCTGCAGCTTGCAGTGAAAGCGCTTCCAGAGGGGAGTCTAACGAGGGCAAACATTTGATGGTAGCAGCTTCCCTGCGGGAGATACTCTCTTTGCCAAAATCGCATTATTAGGCGAAAGTAAGTTACAATTCAGTACCCTATCCTAAAGCTTGCTGTTAGGAGGGAATCTGCAGCTTGCAGTGAAAGCGCTTCCAGAGGGGAGTCTAATGAGGGCAAAGATTTGATGGTAGCAGCTTCCCTGCGGGAGATAGTCTCTTTGCCAAAATCGCATTATTAGGCGAAAGTAAGTTACAATTCAGTACCCTATCCTAAAGCTTGCTGTTAGGAGGGAATCTGCAGCTTGCAGTGAAAGCGCTTCCAGAGGGGAGTCTATTGAGGGCAAACATTTGATGTTAGCAGCTTCCCTGCAGGAGATACTCTCTTTGCCAAAATCGCATTATTAGGCGAAAGTAAGTTACCATTCAGTACCCTATCCTAAAGCTTGCTGTTAGGAGGGAATCTGCAGCTTGCACTGAAAGCGCTTCCAGAGGGGAGTCTATTGAGGGCAAACATTTGATGGTAGCAGCTTCCCTGCGGGAGATAGTCTCTTTGCCAAAATCGCATTATTAGGCGAAAGTAAGTTACAATTCAGTACCCTATCCTAAAGCTTGCTGTTAGGAGGGAATCTGCAGCTTGCAGTGAAAGCGCTTCCAGAGGGGAGTCTATTGAGGGCAAACATTTGATGTTAGCAGCTTCCCTGCAGGAGATACTCTCTTTGCCAAAATCGCATTATTAGGCGAAAGTAAGTTACCATTCAGTACCCTATCCTAAAGCTTGCTGTTAGGAGGGAATCTGCAGCTTGCAGTGAAAGCGCTTCCAGAGGGGAGTCTAATGAGGGCAAACATTTGATGGTAGCAGCTTCCCTGCGGGAGATACTCTCTTTGCCAAAATCGCATTATTAGGCGAAAGTAAGTTACAATTCAGTACACTATCCTAAAGCTTGCTGTTAGGAGGGAATCTGCAGCTTGCAGTGAAAGCGCTTCCAGAGGGGAGTCTAATGAGGGCAAACTTTTGATGGTAGCAGCTTCCCTGCGGGAGATAGTCTCTTTGCCAAAATCGCATTATTAGGCGAAAGTAAGTCACAATTCAGTACCCCATCCTAAAGCTTGATGTTAGGAAGGAATCTGCAGCTTGCAGTGAAAGCGCTTCCAGAGGGGAGTCTAATGAGGGCAAACATTTGATGGTAGCAGCTTCCCTGCGGGAGATAGTCTCTTTGCCATAATCGCCTTAGTAGCCGCAGTTAAGTTACAATTCAGTAAACTGTCCTACAGCTTGCTGTTAGGAGGGAATCTGCAGCTTGCAGTGAAAGCGCTTCCAGAGGGGAGTCTATCGAGGGCAAACATTTGATGGTAGCAGCTTCCCTGCGGGAGATAGTCTCTTTGCCAAAATCGCATTATTAGGCGAAAGTAAGTTACAATTCAGTACCCTATCCTAAAGCTTGCTGTTAGGAGGGAATCTGCAGCTTGCAGTGAAAGCGCTTCCAGAGGGGAGTCTAATGAGGGCAAAGATTTGATGGTAGCAGCTTCCCTGCGGGAGATAGTCTCTTTGCCAAAATCGCATTATTAGGCGAAAGTAAGTTACAATTCAGTACCCTATCCTAAAGCTTGCTGTTAGGAGGGAATCTGCAGATTGCAGTGAAAGCGCTTACAGAGGGGAGTCAAATGAGGGCAAAGATTTGATGGTAGCAGCTTCCCTGCGGGAGATAGTCTCTTTGCCAAAATCGCATTATTAGGCGAAAGTAAGTTACAATTCAGTACCCTATCCTAAAGCTTGCTGTTAGGAGGGAATCTGCAGCTTGCAGTGAAAGCGCTTCCAGAGGGGAGTCTAATGAGGGCAAACATTTGATGGTAGCAGCTTCCCTGCGGGAGATAGTCTCTTTGCCAAAATCGCATTATTAGGCGAAAGTAAGTTACAATTCAGTACACTATCCTAAAGCTTGCTGTTAGGAGGGAATCTGCAGCTTGCAGTGAAAGCGCTTCCAGAGAGGATTCTAATGAGGGCAAAGATTTGATGGTAGCAGCTTCCCTGCGGGAGATAGTCTCCTTGCCAAAATCGCCTTATTAGGCGAAAGTAAGTTACAATTCAGTACCCTATCCTAAAGCTTGCTGTTAGGAGGGAATCTGCAGCTTGCAGTGAAAGCGCTTCCAGAGGGGAGTCTAATGAGGGCAAAGATTTGATGGTAGCAGCTTCCCTGCGGGAGATACTCTCTTTGCCAAAATCGCCTTATTAGGCGAAAGTAAGTTACAATTCAGTACCCTATCCTAAAGCTTGCTGTTAGGAGGGAATCTGCAGCTTGCAGTGAAAGCGCTTCCAGAGGGGAGTCTAATGAGGGCAAAGATTTGATGGTAGCAGCTTCCCTGCGGGAGATAGTCTCTTGCCAAAATCGCATTATTAGGCGAAAGTAAGTTACCATTCAGTACCCTATCCTAAAGCTTGCTGTTAGGAGGGAATCTGCAGCTTGCAGTGAAAGCGCTTCCAGAGGGGATTCTAATGAGGGCAAAGATTTGATGGTAGCAGCTTCCCTGCGGGAGATAGTCTCTTTGCCAAAATCGCATTATTAGGCGAAAGTAAGTTACAATTCAGTACCCTATCCTAAAGCTTGCTGTTAGGAGGGAATCTGCAGCTTGCAGTGAAAGCGCTTCCAGAGGGGAGTCTAACGAGGGCAAACATTTGATGGTAGCAGCTTCCCTGCGGGAGATAGTCTCTTTGCCAAAATCGCATTATTAGGCGAAAGTAAGTTACAATTCAGTACCCTATCCTAAAGCTTGCTGTTAGGAGGGAATCTGCAGCTTGCAGTGAAAGCGCTTCCAGAGGGGAGTCTATTGAGGGCAAACATTTGATGGTAGCAGCTTCCCTGCGGGAGATAGTCTCTTTGCCAAAATCTAATTATTAGGCGAAAGTAAGTTACAATTCAGTACCCTATCCTAAAGCTTGCTGTTAGGAGGGAATCTGCAGCTTGCAGTGAAAGCGCTTCCAGAGGGGAGTCTAATGAGGGCAAACATTTGATGGTAGCAGCTTCCCTGCGGGAGATACTCTCTTTGCCAAAATCGCATTATTAGGCGAAAGGAAGTTACAATTCAGTACCCTATCCTAAAGCTTGCTGTTAGGAGGGAATCTGCAGCTTGCAGTGAAAGCGCTTCCAGAGGGGAGTCTAACGAGGGCAAACATTTGATGGTAGCAGCTTCCCTGCGGGAGATACTCTCTTTGCCAAAATCGCATTATTAGGCGAAAGTAAGTTACAATTCAGTACCCTATCCTAAAGCTTGCTGTTAGGAGGGAATCTGCAGCTTGCAGTGAAAGCGCTTCCAGAGGGGAGTCTAATGAGGGCAAAGATTTGATGGTAGCAGCTTCCCTGCGGGAGATAGTCTCTTTGCCAAAATCGCATTATTAGGCGAAAGTAAGTTACAATTCAGTACCCTATCCTAAAGCTTGCTGTTAGGAGGGAATCTGCAGCTTGCAGTGAAAGCGCTTCCAGAGGGGAGTCTATTGAGGGCAAACATTTGATGTTAGCAGCTTCCCTGCAGGAGATACTCTCTTTGCCAAAATCGCATTATTAGGCGAAAGTAAGTTACCATTCAGTACCCTATCCTAAAGCTTGCTGTTAGGAGGGAATCTGCAGCTTGCACTGAAAGCGCTTCCAGAGGGGAGTCTATTGAGGGCAAACATTTGATGGTAGCAGCTTCCCTGCGGGAGATAGTCTCTTTGCCAAAATCGCATTATTAGGCGAAAGTAAGTTACAATTCAGTACCCTATCCTAAAGCTTGCTGTTAGGAGGGAATCTGCAGCTTGCAGTGAAAGCGCTTCCAGAGGGGAGTCTATTGAGGGCAAACATTTGATGTTAGCAGCTTCCCTGCAGGAGATACTCTCTTTGCCAAAATCGCATTATTAGGCGAAAGTAAGTTACCATTCAGTACCCTATCCTAAAGCTTGCTGTTAGGAGGGAATCTGCAGCTTGCAGTGAAAGCGCTTCCAGAGGGGAGTCTAACGAGGGCAAACATTTGATGGTAGCAGCTTCCCTGCGGGAGATACTCTCTTTGCCAAAATCGCATTATTAGGCGAAAGTAAGTTACAATTCAGTACACTATCCTAAAGCTTGCTGTTAGGAGGGAATCTGCAGCTTGCAGTGAAAGCGCTTCCAGAGGGGAGTCTAATGAGGGCAAACTTTTGATGGTAGCAGCTTCCCTGCGGGAGATAGTCTCTTTGCCATAATCGCCTTAGTAGCCGCAGTTAAGTTACAATTCAGTAAACTGTCCTACAGCTTGCTGTTAGGAGGGAATCTGCAGCTTGCAGTGAAAGCGCTTCCAGAGGGGAGTCTATCGAGGGCAAGCATTTGATGGTAGCAGCTTCCCTGCGGGAGATAGTCTCTTTGCCAAAATCGCATTATTAGGCGAAAGTAAGTTACAATTCAGTACCCTATCCTAAAGCTTGCTGTTAGGAGGGAATCTGCAGCTTGCAGTGAAAGCGCTTCCAGAGGGGAGTCTAATGAGGGCAAAGATTTGATGGTAGCAGCTTCCCTGCGGGAGATAGTCTCTTTGCCAAAATCGCATTATTAGGCGAAAGTAAGTTACAATTCAGTACCCTATCCTAAAGCTTGCTGTTAGGAGGGAATCTGCAGATTGCAGTGAAAGCGCTTACAGAGGGGAGTCAAATGAGGGCAAAGATTTGATGGTAGCAGCTTCCCTGCGGGAGATACTCTCTTTGCCAAAATCGCATTATTAGGCGAAAGTAAGTTACAATTCAGTACCCTATCCTAAAGCTTGCTGTTAGGAGGGAATCTGCAGCTTGCAGTGAAAGCGCTTCCAGAGGGGAGTCTAATGAGGGCAAACATTTGATGGTAGCAGCTTCCCTGCGGGAGATAGTCTCTTTGCCAAAATCGCATTATTAGGCGAAAGTAAGTTACAATTCAGTACACTATCCTAAAGCTTGCTGTTAGGAGGGAATCTGCAGCTTGCAGTGAAAGCGCTTCCAGAGGGGATTCTAATGAGGGCAAAGATTTGATGGTAGCAGCTTCCCTGCGGGAGATAGTCTCTTTGCCAAAATCGCATTATTAGGCGAAAGTAAGTCACAATTCAGTACCCCATCCTAAAGCTTGATGTTAGGAAGGAATCTGCAGCTTGCAGTGAAAGCGCTTCCAGAGGGGAGTCTAATGAGGGCAAACATTTGATGGTAGCAGCTTCCCTACGGGAGATAGTCTCTTTGCCATAATCGCCTTAGTAGCCGCAGTTAAGTTACAATTCAGTAAACTGTCCTACAGCTTGCTGTTAGGAGGGAATCTGCAGCTTGCAGTGAAAGCGCTTCCAGAGGGGAGTCTAATGAGGGCAAGGATTTGATGGTAGCAGCTTCCCTGCGGGAGATACTCTCTTCGCCATAATCGAATTATTTGGCGAAAGTAAGTTACAATTCAGTACCCTATCCTAAAGCTTGCTGTTAGGAGGGAATCTGCAGCTTGCAGTGAAAGCGCTTCCAGAGGGGAGTCTAATGAGGGCAAACATTTGATGGTAGCAGCTTCCCTGCGGGAGATACTCTCTTTGCCAAAATCGCATTATTAGGCGAAAGTAAGTTACAATTCAGTACCCTATCCTAAAGCTTGCTGTTAGGAGGGAATCTGCAGCTTGCAGTGAAAGCGCTTCCAGAGGGGAGTCTATCGAGGGCAAATATTTGATGGTAGCAGCTTCCCTGCGGGAGATACTCTCTTTGCCAAAATCGCATTGTTAGGCGAAAGTAAGTTACAATTCAGTACCCTATCCTAAAGCTTGCTGTTAGGAGGGAATCTGCAGCTTGCAGTGAAAGCGCTTCCAGAGGGGAGTGTAATGAGGGCAAAGATTTGATGGTAGCAGCTTCTTTGCGGGAGATAGTCTCTTTGCCAAAATCGCCTTATTAGGCGAAAGTAAGTTACAATTCAGTACCCTATCCTAAAGCTTGCTGTTAGGAGGGAATCTGCAGCTTGCAGTGAAAGCGCTTCCAGAGGGGAGTCTAACGAGGGCAAACATTTGATGGCAGCAGGTTCCCTGCGGGAGATACTCTCTTTGCCAAAATCGCCTTATTAGGCGAAAGTAAGTTACAATTCAGTACCCTATCCTAAAGCTTGCTGTTAGGAGGGAATCTGCAGCTTGCAGTGAAAGCGCTTCCAGAGGGGAGTCTAACGAGGGCAAAGATTTGATGGTAGCAGCTTCCCTGCGGGAGATAGTCTCTTTTCCAAAATCGCATTATTAGGCGAAAGTAAGTTACAATTCAGTACCCTATCCTAAAGCTTGCTGTTAGGAGGGAATCTGCAGCTTGCAGTGAAAGCGCTTCCAGAGGGGATTCTAATGAGGGCAAAGATTTGATGGTAGCAGCTTCCCTGCGGGAGATAGTCTCCTTGCCAAAATCGCATTATTAGGCGAAAGTAAGTTACAATTCAGTACCCTATCCTAAAGTTTGCTGTTAGGAGGGAATCTGCAGCTTGCAGTGAAAGCGCTTCCAGAGGGGAGTGTAATGAGGGCAAACATTTGAAAGTAGCAGCTTCCCTGCGGGAGATACTCTCTTTGCCAAAATCGCCTTATTAGGCGAAAGTAAGTTACAATTCAATACCCTATCCTAAAGCTTGCTGTTAGGAGGGAATCTGCAGCTTGCAGTGAAAGCGCTTCCAGAGGGGAGTCTAATGAATGCAAACATTTGATGGTAGCAGCTTCCCTGCGGGAGATAGTCTCTTTGCCAAAATCGCATTATTAGGCGAAAGTAAGTTACAATTCAGTACCCTATCCTAAAGCTTGCTGTTAGGAGGGAATCTGCAGCTTGCAGTGAAAGCGCTTCCAGAGGGGAGTCTATCGAGGGCAAAGATTTGATGGTAGCAGCTTCCCTGCGGGAGATACTCTCTTTGCCATAATCGCATTATTAGGCGAAAGTAAGTTACAATTCAGTACCCTATCCTAAAGCTTGCTGTTAGGAGGGAATCTGCAGCTTGCAGTGAAAGCGCTTCCAGAGGGGAGTCTAACGAGGGCAAACATTTGATGGCAGCAGCTTCCCTGCGGGAGATAGTCTCTTTGCCAAAATCGCATTATTAGGCGAAAGTAAGTTACAATTCAGTACCCTATCCTAAAGCTTGCTGTTAGGAGGGAATCTGCAGCTTGCAGTGAAAGCGCTTCCAGAGGGGAGTCTAACGAGGGCAAACATTTGATGGTAGCAGCTTCCCTGCGGGAGATAGTCTCTTTGCCAAAATCGCATTATTAGGCGAAAGTAAGTTACAATTCAGTACCCTATCCTAAAGCTTGCTGTTAGGAGGGAATCTGCAGCTTGCAGTGAAAGCGCTTCCAGAGGGGATTCTAATGAGGGCAAATATTTGATGGTAGCAGCTTCCCTGCGGGAGATAGTCTCTTTGCCAAAATCGCATTATTAGGCGAAAGTAAGTTACAATTCAGTACCCTATCCTAAAGCTTGCTGTTAGGAGGGAATCTGCAGCTTGCAGTGAAAGCGCTTCCAGAGGGGAGTCTAACGAGGGCAAACATTTGATGGTAGCAGCTTCCCTGCGGGAGATAGTCTCTTTGCCATAATCGCCTTAGTAGCCGCAGTTAAGTTACAATTCAGTACACTGTCCTACAGCTTGCTGTTAGGAGGGAATCTGCAGCTTGCAGTGAAAGCGCTTCCAGAGGGGAGTCTAATGAGGGCAAACATTTGATGGTAGCAGCTTCCCTGCGGGAGATATTCTCTTTGCCAAAATCGCATTATTAGGCGAAAGTAAGTTACAATTCAGTACCCTATCCTAAAGCTTGCTGTTAGGAGGGAATCTGCAGCTTGCAGTGAAAGCGCTTCCAGAGGGGAGTCTATTGAGGGCAAACATTTGATGGTAGCAGCTTCCCTGCGGGAGATAGTCTCTTTGCCAAAATCGCATTATTAGGCGAAAGTAAGTTACCATTCAGTACCCTATCCTAAAGCTTGCTGTTAGGAGGGAATCTGCAGCTTGCAGTGAAAGCGCTTCCAGAGGGGATTCTAATGAGGGCAAAGATTTGATGGTAGCAGCTTCCCTGCGGGAGATAGTCTCTTTGCCATAATCGCATTATTAGGCGAAAGTAAGTTACAATTCAGTACCCTATCCTAAAGCTTGCTGTTAGGAGGGAATCTGCAGCTTGCAGTGAAAGCGCTTCCAGAGGGGAGTCTATCGAGGGGAAACATTTGATGGTAGCAGCTTCCCTGCGGGAGATACTCTCTTTGCCAAAATCGCATTATTAGGCGAAAGTAAGTTACAATTCAGTACCCTATCCTAAAGCTTGCTGTTAGGAGGGAATCTGCAGCTTGCAGTGAAAGCGCTTCCAGAGAGGATTCTAATGAGGGCAAAGATTTGATGGTAGCAGCTTCCCTGCGGGAGATAGTCTCCTTGCCAAAGTCGCCTTTTTAGGCGAAAGTAAGTTACAATTCAGTACCCTATCCTAAAGCTTGCTGTTAGGAGGGAATCTGCAGCTTGCAGTGAAAGCGCTTCCAGAGGGGAGTCTAACGAGGGCAAACATTTGATGGTAGCAGCTTCCCTGCGGGAGATACTCTCTTTGCCAAAATCGCATTATTAGGCGAAAGTAAGTTACCATTCAGTACCCTATCCTAAAGCTTGCTGTTAGGAGGGAATCTGCAGCTTGCAGTGAAAGCGCTTCCAGAGGGGAGTCTATCGAGGGGAAACATTTGATGGTAGCAGCTTCCCTGCGGGAGATAGTCTCTTTGCCAAAATCGCATTATTAGGCGAAAGTAAGTTACCATTCAGTACCCTATCCTAAAGCTTGCTGTTAGGAGGGAATCTGCAGCTTGCAGTGAAAGCGCTTCCAGAGGGGATTCTAATGAGGGCAAAGATTTGATGGTAGCAGCTTCCCTGCGGGAGATACTCTCTTTGCCAAAATCGCATTATTAGGCGAAAGTAAGTTACAATTCAGTACCCTATCCTAAAGCTTGCTGTTAGGAGGGAATCTGCAGCTTGCAGTGAAAGCGCTTCCAGAGGGGAGTCTAATGAGGGCAAACATTTGATGGTAGCAGCTTCCCTGCGGGAGATAGTCTCTTTGACAAAATCGCATTATTAGGCGAAAGTAAGTTACAATTCAGTACCCTATCCTAAAGCTTGCTGTTAGGAGGGAATCTGCAGCTTGCAGTGAAAGCGCTTCCAGAGGGGAGTCTAACGAGGGCAAACATTTGATGGTAGCAGCTTCCCTGCGGGAGATACTCTCTTTGCCAAAATCGCATTATTAGGCGAAAGTAAGTTACCATTCAGTACCCTATCCTAAAGCTTGCTGTTAGGAGGGAATCTGCAGCTTGCAGTGAAAGCGCTTCCAGAGGGGATTCTAATGAGGGCAAAGATTTGATGGTAGCAGCTTCCCTGCGGGAGATAGTCTCTTTGCCAAAATCGCATTATTAGGCGAAAGTAAGTTACAATTCAGTACCCTATCCTAAAGCTTGCTGTTAGGAGGGAATCTGCAGCTTGCAGTGAAAGCGCTTCCAGAGAGGAGTCTAACGAGGGCAAACATTTGATGGTAGCAGCTTCCCTGCGGGAGATACTCTCTTTGCCAAAATCGCATTATTAGGCGAAAGTAAGTTACAATTCAGTACCCTATCCTAAAGCTTGCTGTTAGGAGGGAATCTGCAGCTTGCAGTGAAAGCGCTTCCAGAGGGGAGTCTAATGAGGGCAAAGATTTGATGGTAGCAGCTTCCCTGCGGGAGATACTCTCTTTGCCAAAATCGCATTATTAGGCGAAAGTAAGTTACAATTCAGTACCCTATCCTAAAGCTTGCTGTTAGGAGGGAATCTGCAGCTTGCAGTGAAAGCGCTTCCAGAGGGGATTCTAATGAGGGCAAAGATTTGATGGTAGCAGCTTCCCTGCGGGAGATAGTCTCTTTGCCAAAATCGCATTATTAGGCGAAAGTAAGTTACAATTCAGTACCCTATCCTAAAGCTTGCTGTTAGGAGGGAATCTGCAGCTTGCAGTGAAAGCGCTTCCAGAGGGGAGTCTATTGAGGGCAAACATTTGATGTTAGCAGCTTCCCTGCAGGAGATACTCTCTTTGCCAAAATCGCATTATTAGGCGAAAGTAAGTTACCATTCAGTACCCTATCCTAAAGCTTGCTGTTAGGAGGGAATCTGCAGCTTGCACTGAAAGCGCTTCCAGAGGGGAGTCTATTGAGGGCAAACATTTGATGGTAGCAGCTTCCCTGCGGGAGATAGTCTCTTTGCCAAAATCGCATTATTAGGCGAAAGTAAGTTACAATTCAGTACCCTATCCTAAAGCTTGCTGTTAGGAGGGAATCTGCAGCTTGCAGTGAAAGCGCTTCCAGAGGGGAGTCTATTGAGGGCAAACATTTGATGTTAGCAGCTTCCCTGCAGGAGATACTCTCTTTGCCAAAATCGCATTATTAGGCGAAAGTAAGTTACCATTCAGTACCCTATCCTAAAGCTTGCTGTTAGGAGGGAATCTGCAGCTTGCAGTGAAAGCGCTTCCAGAGGGGAGTCTAACGAGGGCAAAGATTTGATGGTAGCAGCTTCCCTGCGGGAGATACTCTCTTTGCCAAAATCGCATTATTAGGCGAAAGTAAGTTACAATTCAGTACACTATCCTAAAGCTTGCTGTTAGGAGGGAATCTGCAGCTTGCAGTGAAAGCGCTTCCAGAGGGGAGTCTAATGAGGGCAAACTTTTGATGGTAGCAGCTTCCCTGCGGGAGATAGTCTCTTTGCCAAAATCGCATTATTAGGCGAAAGTAAGTCACAATTCAGTACCCCATCCTAAAGCTTGATGTTAGGAAGGAATCTGCAGCTTGCAGTGAAAGCGCTTCCAGAGGGGAGTCTAATGAGGGCAAACATTTGATGGTAGCAGCTTCCCTGCGGGAGATAGTCTCTTTGCCATAATCGCCTTAGTAGCCGCAGTTAAGTTACAATTCAGTAAACTCTCCTACAGCTTGCTGTTAGGAGGGAATCTGCAGCTTGCAGTGAAAGCGCTTCCAGAGGGGAGTCTATCGAGGGCAAACATTTGATGGTAGCAGCTTCCCTGCGGGAGATAGTCTCTTTGCCAAAATCGCATTATTAGGCGAAAGTAAGTTACAATTCAGTACCCTATCCTAAAGCTTGCTGTTAGGAGGGAATCTGCAGCTTGCAGTGAAAGCGCTTCCAGAGGGGAGTCTAATGAGGGCAAAGATTTGATGGTAGCAGCTTCCCTGCGGGAGATAGTCTCTTTGCCAAAATCGCATTATTAGGCGAAAGTAAGTTACAATTCAGTACCCTATCCTAAAGCTTGCTGTTAGGAGGGAATCTGCAGATTGCAGTGAAAGCGCTTACAGAGGGGAGTCAAATGAGGGCAAAGATTTGATGGTAGCAGCTTCCCTGCGGGAGATAGTCTCTTTGCCAAAATCGCATTATTAGGCGAAAGTAAGTTACAATTCAGTACCCTATCCTAAAGCTTGCTGTTAGGAGGGAATCTGCAGCTTGCAGTGAAAGCGCTTCCAGAGGGGAGTCTAATGAGGGCAAACATTTGATGGTAGCAGCTTCCCTGCGGGAGATAGTCTCTTTGCCAAAATCGCATTATTAGGCGAAAGTAAGTTACAATTCAGTACACTATCCTAAAGCTTGCTGTTAGGAGGGAATCTGCAGCTTGCAGTGAAAGCGCTTCCAGAGGGGAGTATAATGAGGGCAAACATTTGATGGTAGCAGCTTCCCTGCGGGAGATAGTCTCTTTGCCAAAATCGCATTATTAGGCGAAAGTAAGTCACAATTCAGTACCCCATCCTAAAGCTTGATGTTAGGAAGGAATCTGCAGCTTGCAGTGAAAGCGCTTCCAGAGGGGAGTCTAATGAGGGCAAACATTTGATGGTAGCAGCTTCCCTGCGGGAGATAGTCTCTTTGCCATAATCGCCTTAGTAGCCGCAGTTAAGTTACAATTCAGTAAACTGTCCTACAGCTTGCTGTTAGGAGGGAATCTGCAGCTTGCAGTGAAAGCGCTTCCAGAGGGGAGTCTAATGAGGGCAAGGATTTGATGGTAGCAGCTTCCCTGCGGGAGATACTCTCTTCGCCATAATCGAATTATTTGGCGAAAGTAAGTTACAATTCAGTACCCTATCCTAAAGCTTGCTGTTAGGAGGGAATCTGCAGCTTGCAGTGAAAGCGCTTCCAGAGGGGAGTCTAATGAGGGCAAACATTTGATGGTAGCAGCTTCCCTGCGGGAGATACTCTCTTTGCCAAAATCGCATTATTAGGCGAAAGTAAGTTACAATTCAGTACCCTATCCTAAAGCTTGCTGTTAGGAGGGAATCTGCAGCTTGCAGTGAAAGCGCTTCCAGAGGGGAGTCTATCGAGGGCAAATATTTGATGGTAGCAGCTTCCCTGCGGGAGATACTCTCTTTGCCAAAATCGCATTGTTAGGCGAAAGTAAGTTACAATTCAGTACCCTATCCTAAAGCTTGCTGTTAGGAGGGAATCTGCAGCTTGCAGTGAAAGCGCTTCCAGAGGGGAGTCTATCGAGGGCAAAGATTTGATGGTAGCAGCTTCCCTGCGGGAGATACTCTCTTTGCCAAAATCGCATTATTAGGCGAAAGTAAGTTACAATTCAGTACCCTATCCTAAAGCTTGCTGTTAGGAGGGAATCTGCAGCTTGCAGTGAAAGCGCTTCCAGAGGGGAGTGTAATGAGGGCAAAGATTTGATGGTAGCAGCTTCTTTGCGGGAGATAGTCTCTTTGCCAAAATCGCCTTATTAGGCGAAAGTAAGTTACAATTCAGTACCCTATCCTAAAGCTTGCTGTTAGGAGGGAATCTGCAGCTTGCAGTGAAAGCGCTTCCAGAGGGGAGTCTAACGAGGGCAAACATTTGATGGCAGCAGGTTCCCTGCGGGAGATACTCTCTTTGCCAAAATCGCCTTATTAGGCGAAAGTAAGTTACAATTCAGTACCCTATCCTAAAGCTTGCTGTTAGGAGGGAATCTGCAGCTTGCAGTGAAAGCGCTTCCAGAGGGGAGTCTAACGAGGGCAAACATTTGATGGTAGCAGCTTCCCTGCGGGAGATAGTCTCTTTTCCAAAATCGCATTATTAGGCGAAAGTAAGTTACAATTCAGTACCCTATCCTAAAGCTTGCTGTTAGGAGGGAATCTGCAGCTTGCAGTGAAAGCGCTTCCAGAGGGGATTCTAATGAGGGCAAAGATTTGATGGTAGCAGCTTCCCTGCGGGAGATAGTCTCTTTGCCAAAATCGCATTATTAGGCGAAAGTAAGTTACAATTCAGTACCCTATCCTAAAGTTTGCTGTTAGGAGGGAATCTGCAGCTTGCAGTGAAAGCGCTTCCAGAGGGGAGTGTAATGAGGGCAAACATTTGAAAGTAGCAGCTTCCCTGCGGGAGATACTCTCTTTGCCAAAATCGCCTTATTAGGCGAAAGTAAGTTACAATTCAGTACCCTATCCTAAAGCTTGCTGTTAGGAGGGAATCTGCAGCTTGCAGTGAAAGCGCTTCCAGAGGGGAGTCTAATGAATGCAAACATTTGATGGTAGCAGCTTCCCTGCGGGAGATAGTCTCTTTGCCAAAATCGCATTATTAGGCGAAAGTAAGTTACAATTCAGTACCCTATCCTAAAGCTTGCTGTTAGGAGGGAATCTGCAGCTTGCAGTGAAAGCGCTTCCAGAGGGGAGTCTATCGAGGGCAAAGATTTGATGGTAGCAGCTTCCCTGCGGGAGATACTCTCTTTGCCATAATCGCATTATTAGGCGAAAGTAAGTTACAATTCAGTACCCTATCCTAAAGCTTGCTGTTAGGAGGGAATCTGCAGCTTGCAGTGAAAGCGCTTCCAGAGGGGAGTCTAACGAGGGCAAACATTTGATGGCAGCAGCTTCCCTGCGGGAGATAGTCTCTTTGCCAAAATCGCATTATTAGGCGAAAGTAAGTTACAATTCAGTACCCTATCCTAAAGCTTGCTGTTAGGAGGGAATCTGCAGCTTGCAGTGAAAGCGCTTCCAGAGGGGAGTCTAACGAGGGCAAACATTTGATGGTAGCAGCTTCCCTGCGGGAGATAGTCTCTTTGCCAAAATCGCATTATTAGGCGAAAGTAAGTAACAATTCAGTACCCTATCCTAAAGCTTGCTGTTAGGAGGGAATCTGCAGCTTGCAGTGAAAGCGCTTCCAGAGGGGATTCTAATGAGGGCAAATATTTGATGGTAGCAGCTTCCCTGCGGGAGATAGTCTCTTTGCCAAAATCGCATTATTAGGCGAAAGTAAGTTACAATTCAGTACCCTATCCTAAAGCTTGCTGTTAGGAGGGAATCTGCAGCTTGCAGTGAAAGCGCTTCCAGAGGGGAGTCTAACGAGGGCAAACATTTGATGGTAGCAGCTTCCCTGCGGGAGATAGTCTCTTTGCCATAATCGCCTTAGTAGCCGCAGTTAAGTTACAATTCAGTACACTGTCCTACAGCTTGCTGTTAGGAGGGAATCTGCAGCTTGCAGTGAAAGCGCTTCCAGAGGGGAGTCTAATGAGGGCAAACATTTGATGGTAGCAGCTTCCCTGCGGGAGATATTCTCTTTGCCAAAATCGCATTATTAGGCGAAAGTAAGTTACAATTCAGTACCCTATCCTAAAGCTTGCTGTTAGGAGGGAATCTGCAGCTTGCAGTGAAAGCGCTTCCAGAGGGGAGTCTATCGAGGGGAAACATTTGATGGTAGCAGCTTCCCTGCGGGAGATACTCTCTTTGCCAAAATCGCATTATTAGGCGAAAGTAAGTTACAATTCAGTACCCTATCCTAAAGCTTGCTGTTAGGAGGGAATCTGCAGCTTGCAGTGAAAGCGCTTCCAGAGAGGATTCTAATGAGGGCAAAGATTTGATGGTAGCAGCTTCCCTGCGGGAGATAGTCTCCTTGCCAAAATCGCCTTATTAGGCGAAAGTAAGTTACAATTCAGTACCCTATCCTAAAGCTTGCTGTTAGGAGGGAATCTGCAGCTTGCAGTGAAAGCGCTTCCAGAGGGGAGTCTAACGAGGGCAAACATTTGATGGTAGCAGCTTCCCTGCGGGAGATAGTCTCTTTGCCAAAATCGCATTATTAGGCGAAAGTAAGTTACCATTCAGTACCCTATCCTAAAGCTTGCTGTTAGGAGGGAATCTGCAGCTTGCAGTGAAAGCGCTTCCAGAGGGGAGTCTATCGAGGGGAAACATTTGATGGTAGCAGCTTCCCTGCGGGAGATAGTCTCTTTGCCAAAATCGCATTATTAGGCGAAAGTAAGTTACCATTCAGTACCCTATCCTAAAGCTTGCTGTTAGGAGGGAATCTGCAGCTTGCAGTGAAAGCGCTTCCAGAGGGGATTCTAATGAGGGCAAAGATTTGATGGTAGCAGCTTCCCTGCGGGAGATACTCTCTTTGCCAAAATCGCATTATTAGGCGAAAGTAAGTTACAATTCAGTACCCTATCCTAAAGCTTGCTGTTAGGAGGGAATCTGCAGCTTGCAGTGAAAGCGCTTCCAGAGGGGAGTCTAACGAGGGCAAACATTTGATGGTAGCAGCTTCCCTGCGGGAGATACTCTCTTTGACAAAATCGCATTATTAGACGAAAGTAAGTTACAATTCAGTACCCTATCCTAAAGCTTGCTGTTAGGAGGGAATCTGCAGCTTGCAGTGAAAGCGCTTCCAGAGGGGAGTCTAACGAGGGCAAACATTTGATGGTAGCAGCTTCCCTGCGGGAGATACTCTCTTTGCCAAAATCGCATTATTAGGCGAAAGTAAGTTACCATTCAGTACCCTATCCTAAAGCTTGCTGTTAGGAGGGAATCTGCAGCTTGCAGTGAAAGCGCTTCCAGAGGGGAGTCTAATGAGGGCAAACATTTGATGGTAGCAGCTTCCCTGCGGGAGATACTCTCTTTGCCAAAATCGCATTATTAGGCGAAAGTAAGTTACAATTCAGTACCCTATCCTAAAGCTTGCTGTTAGGAGGGAATCTGCAGCTTGCAGTGAAAGCGCTTCCAGAGGGGAGTCTATCGAGGGCAAATATTTGATGGTAGCAGCTTCCCTGCGGGAGATACTCTCTTTGCCAAAATCGCATTGTTAGGCGAAAGTAAGTTACAATTCAGTACCCTATCCTAAAGCTTGCTGTTAGGAGGGAATCTGCAGCTTGCAGTGAAAGCGCTTCCAGAGGGGAGTCTATCGAGGGCAAAGATTTGATGGTAGCAGCTTCCCTGCGGGAGATACTCTCTTTGCCAAAATCGCATTATTAGGCGAAAGTAAGTTACAATTCAGTACCCTATCCTAAAGCTTGCTGTTAGGAGGGAATCTGCAGCTTGCAGTGAAAGCGCTTCCAGAGGGGAGTGTAATGAGGGCAAAGATTTGATGGTAGCAGCTTCTTTGCGGGAGATAGTCTCTTTGCCAAAATCGCCTTATTAGGCGAAAGTAAGTTACAATTCAGTACCCTATCCTAAAGCTTGCTGTTAGGAGGGAATCTGCAGCTTGCAGTGAAAGCGCTTCCAGAGGGGAGTCTAACGAGGGCAAACATTTGATGGCAGCAGGTTCCCTGCGGGAGATACTCTCTTTGCCAAAATCGCCTTATTAGGCGAAAGTAAGTTACAATTCAGTACCCTATCCTAAAGCTTGCTGTTAGGAGGGAATCTGCAGCTTGCAGTGAAAGCGCTTCCAGAGGGGAGTCTAACGAGGGCAAAGATTTGATGGTAGCAGCTTCCCTGCGGGAGATACTCTCTTTGCCATAATCGCATTATTAGGCGAAAGTAAGTTACAATTCAGTACCCTATCCTAAAGCTTGCTGTTAGGAGGGAATCTGCAGCTTGCAGTGAAAGCGCTTCCAGAGGGGAGTCTAACGAGGGCAAACATTTGATGGCAGCAGCTTCCCTGCGGGAGATAGTCTCTTTGCCAAAATCGCATTATTAGGCGAAAGTAAGTTACAATTCAGTACCCTATCCTAAAGCTTGCTGTTAGGAGGGAATCTGCAGCTTGCAGTGAAAGCGCTTCCAGAGGGGAGTCTAACGAGGGCAAACATTTGATGGTAGCAGCTTCCCTGCGGGAGATAGTCTCTTTGCCAAAATCGCATTATTAGGCGAAAGTAAGTAACAATTCAGTACCCTATCCTAAAGCTTGCTGTTAGGAGGGAATCTGCAGCTTGCAGTGAAAGCGCTTCCAGAGGGGATTCTAATGAGGGCAAATATTTGATGGTAGCAGCTTCCCTGCGGGAGATAGTCTCTTTGCCAAAATCGCATTATTAGGCGAAAGTAAGTTACAATTCAGTACCCTATCCTAAAGCTTGCTGTTAGGAGGGAATCTGCAGCTTGCAGTGAAAGCGCTTCCAGAGGGGAGTCTAACGAGGGCAAACATTTGATGGTAGCAGCTTCCCTGCGGGAGATAGTCTCTTTGCCATAATCGCCTTAGTAGCCGCAGTTAAGTTACAATTCAGTACACTGTCCTACAGCTTGCTGTTAGGAGGGAATCTGCAGCTTGCAGTGAAAGCGCTTCCAGAGGGGAGTCTAATGAGGGCAAACATTTGATGGTAGCAGCTTCCCTGCGGGAGATATTCTCTTTGCCAAAATCGCATTATTAGGCGAAAGTAAGTTACAATTCAGTACCCTATCCTAAAGCTTGCTGTTAGGAGGGAATCTGCAGCTTGCAGTGAAAGCGCTTCCAGAGGGGAGTCTAATGAGGGCAAACATTTGATGTTAGCAGCTTCCCTGCAGGAGATACTCTCTTTGCCAAAATCGCATTATTAGGCGAAAGTAAGTTACCATTCAGTACCCTATCCTAAAGCTTGCTGTTAGGAGGGAATCTGCAGCTTGCAGTGAAAGCGCTTCCAGAGGGGAGTCTATTGAGGGCAAAGATTTGATGGTAGCAGCTTCCCTGCGGGAGATAGTCTCTTTGCCAAAATCGCATTATTAGGCGAAAGTAAGTTACCATTCAGTACCCTATCCTAAAGCTTGCTGTTAGGAGGGAATCTGCAGCTTGCAGTGAAAGCGCTTCCAGAGAGGATTCTAATGAGGGCAAAGATTTGATGGTAGCAGCTTCCCTGCGGGAGATAGTCTCCTTGAAAAAATCGCCTTATTAGGCGAAAGTAAGTTACCATTCAGTACCCTATCCTAAAGCTTGCTGTTAGGAGGGAATCTGCAGCTTGCAGTGAAAGCGCTTCCAGAGAGGATTCTAATGAGGGCAAAGATTTGATGGTAGCAGCTTCCCTGAGGGAGATAGTCTCCTTGCCAAAATCGCCTTATTAGGCGAAAGTAAGTTACAATTCAGTACCCTATCCTAAAGCTTGCTGTTAGGAGGGAATCTGCAGCTTGCAGTGAAAGCGCTTCCAGAGGGGAGTCTAACGAGGGCAAACATTTGATGGTAGCAGCTTCCCTGCGGGAGATACTCTCTTTGCCAAAATCGCATTATTAGGCGAAAGTAAGTTACAATTCAGTACCCTATCCTAAAGCTTGCTGTTAGGAGGGAATCTGCAGCTTGCAGTGAAAGCGCTTCCAGAGGGGAGTCTAATGAGGGCAAAGATTTGATGGTAGAAGCTTCCCTGCGGGAGATAGTCTCTTTGCCAAAATCGCATTATTAGGCGAAAGTAAGTTACCATTCAGTACCCTATCCTAAAGCTTGATGTTAGGAGGGAATCTGCAGCTTGCAGTGAAAGCGCTTCCAGAGGGGAGTCTAATGAGGGCAAACATTTGATGGTAGCAGCTTCCCTGCGGGAGATACTCTCTTTGCCAAAATCGCATTATTAGGCGAAAGTAAGTTACAATTCAGTACCCTATCCTAAAGCTTGCTGTTAGGAGGGAATCTGCAGCTTGCAGTGAAAGCGCTTCCAGAGGGGAGTCTAACGAGGGCAAACATTTGATGGTAGCAGCTTCCCTGCGGGAGATAGTCTCTTTGCCAAAATCGCATTATTAGGCGAAAGTAAGTTACCATTCAGTACCCTATCCTAAAGCTTGCTGTTAGGAGGGAATCTGCAGCTTGCAGTGAAAGCGCTTCCAGAGGGGAGTCTATTGAGGGCAAACATTTGATGGTAGCAGCTTCCCTGCGGGAGATAGTCTCTTTGCCAAAATCGCATTATTAGGCGAAAGTAAGTTACAATTCAGTACCCTATCCTAAAGCTTGCTGTTAGGAGGGAATCTGCAGCTTGCAGTGAAAGCGCTTCCAGAGGGGAGTCTAATGAGGGCAAACATTTGATGGTAGCAGCTTCCCTGAGGGAGATAGTCTCCTTGCCAAAATCGCCTTATTAGGCGAAAGTAAGTTACAATTCAGTACCCTATCCTAAAGCTTGCTGTTAGGAGGGAATCTGCAGCTTGCAGTGAAAGCGCTTCCAGAGGGGAGTCTAACGAGGGCAAACATTTGATGGTAGCAGCTTCCCTGCGGGAGATACTCTCTTTGCCAAAATCGCATTATTAGGCGAAAGTAAGTTACAATTCAGTACCCTATCCTAAAGCTTGCTGTTAGGAGGGAATCTGCAGCTTGCAGTGAAAGCGCTTCCAGAGGGGAGTCTAATGAGGGCAAAGATTTGATGGTAGAAGCTTCCCTGCGGGAGATAGTCTCTTTGCCAAAATCGCATTATTAGGCGAAAGTAAGTTACCATTCAGTACCCTATCCTAAAGCTTGCTGTTAGGAGGGAATCTGCAGCTTGCAGTGAAAGCGCTTCCAGAGGGGATTCTAATGAGGGCAAAGATTTGATGGTAGCAGCTTCCCTGCGGGAGATACTCTCTTTGCCAAAATCGCATTATTAGGCGAAAGTAAGTTACAATTCAGTACCCTATCCTAAAGCTTGCTGTTAGGAGGGAATCTGCAGCTTGCAGTGAAAGCGCTTCCAGAGGGGAGTCTAACGAGGGCAAACATTTGATGGTAGCAGCTTCCCTGCGGGAGATAGTCTCTTTGCCAAAATCGCATTATTAGGCGAAAGTAAGTTACCATTCAGTACCCTATCCTAAAGCTTGCTGTTAGGAGGGAATCTGCAGCTTGCAGTGAAAGCGCTTCCAGAGGGGAGTCTATTGAGGGCAAACATTTGATGGTAGCAGCTTCCCTGCGGGAGATACTCTCTTTGACAAAATCGCATTATTAGGCGAAAGTAAGTTACAATTCAGTACCCTATCCTAAAGCTTGCTGTTAGGAGGGAATCTGCAGCTTGCAGTGAAAGCGCTTCCAGAGGGGAGTCTAATGAGGGCAAACATTTGATGGTAGCAGCTTCCCTGCGGGAGATACTCTCTTTGACAAAATCGCATTATTAGGCGAAAGTAAGTTACAATTCAGTACCCTATCCTAAAGCTTGCTGTTAGGAGGGAATCTGCAGCTTGCAGTGAAAGCGCTTCCAGAGGGGAGTCTAACGAGGGCAAACATTTGATGGTAGCAGCTTCCCTGCGGGAGATACTCTCTTTGCCAAAATCGCATTATTAGGCGAAAGTAAGTTACCATTCAGTACCCTATCCTAAAGCTTGCTGTTAGGAGGGAATCTGCAGCTTGCAGTGAAAGCGCTTCCAGAGGGGATTCTAATGAGGGCAAAGATTTGATGGTAGCAGCTTCCCTGCGGGAGATAGTCTCTTTGCCAAAATCGCATTAATAGGCGAAAGTAAGTTACAATTCAGTACCCTATCCTAAAGCTTGCTGTTAGGAGGGAATCTGCAGCTTGCAGTGAAAGCGCTTCCAGAGGGGAGTCTAACGAGGGCAAACATTTGATGGTAGCAGCTTCCCTGCGGGAGATACTCTCTTTGCCAAAATCGCATTATTAGGCGAAAGTAAGTTACAATTCAGTACCCTATCCTAAAGCTTGCTGTTAGGAGGGAATCTGCAGCTTGCAGTGAAAGCGCTTCCAGAGGGGAGTCTAATGAGGGCAAAGATTTGATGGTAGCAGCTTCCCTGCGGGAGATAGTCTCTTTGCCAAAATCGCATTATTAGGCGAAAGTAAGTTACAATTCAGTACCCTATCCTAAAGCTTGCTGTTAGGAGGGAATCTGCAGCTTGCAGTGAAAGCGCTTCCAGAGGGGAGTCTAATGAGGGCAAACATTTGATGTTAGCAGCTTCCCTGCAGGAGATACTCTCTTTGCCAAAATCGCATTATTAGGCGAAAGTAAGTTACCATTCAGTACCCTATCCTAAAGCTTGCTGTTAGGAGGGAATCTGCAGCTTGCAGTGAAAGCGCTTCCAGAGGGGAGTCTAATGAGGGCAAACATTTGATGTTAGCAGCTTCCCTGCAGGAGATACTCTCTTTGCCAAAATCGCATTATTAGGCGAAAGTAAGTTACCATTCAGTACCCTATCCTAAAGCTTGCTGTTAGGAGGGAATCTGCAGCTTGCAGTGAAAGCGCTTCCAGAGGGGAGTCTATTGAGGGCAAAGATTTGATGGTAGCAGCTTCCCTGCGGGAGATAGTCTCTTTGCCAAAATCGCATTATTAGGCGAAAGTAAGTTACCATTCAGTACCCTATCCTAAAGCTTGCTGTTAGGAGGGAATCTGCAGCTTGCAGTGAAAGCGCTTCCAGAGAGGATTCTAATGAGGGCAAAGATTTGATGGTAGCAGCTTCCCTGCGGGAGATAGTCTCCTTGCCAAAATCGCCTTATTAGGCGAAAGTAAGTTACCATTCAGTACCCTATCCTAAAGCTTGCTGTTAGGAGGGAATCTGCAGCTTGCAGTGAAAGCGCTTCCAGAGAGGATTCTAATGAGGGCAAAGATTTGATGGTAGCAGCTTCCCTGAGGGAGATAGTCTCCTTGCCAAAATCGCCTTATTAGGCGAAAGTAAGTTACAATTCAGTACCCTATCCTAAAGCTTGCTGTTAGGAGGGAATCTGCAGCTTGCAGTGAAAGCGCTTCCAGAGGGGAGTCTAACGAGGGCAAACATTTGATGGTAGCAGCTTCCCTGCGGGAGATACTCTCTTTGCCAAAATCGCATTATTAGGCGAAAGTAAGTTACAATTCAGTACCCTATCCTAAAGCTTGCTGTTAGGAGGGAATCTGCAGCTTGCAGTGAAAGCGCTTCCAGAGGGGAGTCTAATGAGGGCAAAGATTTGATGGTAGAAGCTTCCCTGCGGGAGATAGTCTCTTTGCCAAAATCGCATTATTAGGCGAAAGTAAGTTACCATTCAGTACCCTATCCTAAAGCTTGATGTTAGGAGGGAATCTGCAGCTTGCAGTGAAAGCGCTTCCAGAGGGGAGTCTAATGAGGGCAAACATTTGATGGTAGCAGCTTCCCTGCGGGAGATACTCTCTTTGCCAAAATCGCATTATTAGGCGAAAGTAAGTTACAATTCAGTACCCTATCCTAAAGCTTGCTGTTAGGAGGGAATCTGCAGCTTGCAGTGAAAGCGCTTCCAGAGGGGAGTCTAACGAGGGCAAACATTTGATGGTAGCAGCTTCCCTGCGGGAGATAGTCTCTTTGCCAAAATCGCATTATTAGGCGAAAGTAAGTTACCATTCAGTACCCTATCCTAAAGCTTGCTGTTAGGAGGGAATCTGCAGCTTGCAGTGAAAGCGCTTCCAGAGGGGAGTCTATTGAGGGCAAACATTTGATGGTAGCAGCTTCCCTGCGGGAGATAGTCTCTTTGCCAAAATCGCATTATTAGGCGAAAGTAAGTTACAATTCAGTACCCTATCCTAAAGCTTGCTGTTAGGAGGGAATCTGCAGCTTGCAGTGAAAGCGCTTCCAGAGGGGAGTCTAATGAGGGCAAACATTTGATGGTAGCAGCTTCCCTGAGGGAGATAGTCTCCTTGCCAAAATCGCCTTATTAGGCGAAAGTAAGTTACAATTCAGTACCCTATCCTAAAGCTTGCTGTTAGGAGGGAATCTGCAGCTTGCAGTGAAAGCGCTTCCAGAGGGGAGTCTAACGAGGGCAAACATTTGATGGTAGCAGCTTCCCTGCGGGAGATACTCTCTTTGCCAAAATCGCATTATTAGGCGAAAGTAAGTTACAATTCAGTACCCTATCCTAAAGCTTGCTGTTAGGAGGGAATCTGCAGCTTGCAGTGAAAGCGCTTCCAGAGGGGAGTCTAATGAGGGCAAAGATTTGATGGTAGAAGCTTCCCTGCGGGAGATAGTCTCTTTGCCAAAATCGCATTATTAGGCGAAAGTAAGTTACCATTCAGTACCCTATCGTAAAGCTTGCTGTTAGGAGGGAATCTGCAGCTTGCAGTGAAAGCGCTTCCAGAGGGGATTCTAATGAGGGCAAAGATTTGATGGTAGCAGCTTCCCTGCGGGAGATACTCTCTTTGCCAAAATCGCATTATTAGGCGAAAGTAAGTTACAATTCAGTACCCTATCCTAAAGCTTGCTGTTAGGAGGGAATCTGCAGCTTGCAGTGAAAGCGCTTCCAGAGGGGAGTCTAACGAGGGCAAACATTTGATGGTAGCAGCTTCCCTGCGGGAGATAGTCTCTTTGCCAAAATCGCATTATTAGGCGAAAGTAAGTTACCATTCAGTACCCTATCCTAAAGCTTGCTGTTAGGAGGGAATCTGCAGCTTGCAGTGAAAGCGCTTCCAGAGGGGAGTCTATTGAGGGCAAACATTTGATGGTAGCAGCTTCCCTGCGGGAGATACTCTCTTTGACAAAATCGCATTATTAGGCGAAAGTAAGTTACAATTCAGTACCCTATCCTAAAGCTTGCTGTTAGGAGGGAATCTGCAGCTTGCAGTGAAAGCGCTTCCAGAGGGGAGTCTAATGAGGGCAAACATTTGATGGTAGCAGCTTCCCTGCGGGAGATACTCTCTTTGACAAAATCGCATTATTAGGCGAAAGTAAGTTACAATTCAGTACCCTATCCTAAAGCTTGCTGTTAGGAGGGAATCTGCAGCTTGCAGTGAAAGCGCTTCCAGAGGGGAGTCTAACGAGGGCAAACATTTGATGGTAGCAGCTTCCCTGCGGGAGATACTCTCTTTGCCAAAATCGCATTATTAGGCGAAAGTAAGTTACCATTCAGTACCCTATCCTAAAGCTTGCTGTTAGGAGGGAATCTGCAGCTTGCAGTGAAAGCGCTTCCAGAGGGGATTCTAATGAGGGCAAAGATTTGATGGTAGCAGCTTCCCTGCGGGAGATAGTCTCTTTGCCAAAATCGCATTATTAGGCGAAAGTAAGTTACAATTCAGTACCCTATCCTAAAGCTTGCTGTTAGGAGGGAATCTGCAGCTTGCAGTGAAAGCGCTTCCAGAGGGGAGTCTAACGAGGGCAAACATTTGATGGTAGCAGCTTCCCTGCGGGAGATACTCTCTTTGCCAAAATCGCATTATTAGGCGAAAGTAAGTTACAATTCAGTACCCTATCCTAAAGCTTGCTGTTAGGAGGGAATCTGCAGCTTGCAGTGAAAGCGCTTCCAGAGGGGAGTCTAATGAGGGCAAAGATTTGATGGTAGCAGCTTCCCTGCGGGAGATAGTCTCTTTGCCAAAATCGCATTATTAGGCGAAAGTAAGTTACAATTCAGTACCCTATCCTAAAGCTTGCTGTTAGGAGGGAATCTGCAGCTTGCAGTGAAAGCGCTTCCAGAGGGGAGTCTAATGAGGGCAAACATTTGATGTTAGCAGCTTCCCTGCAGGAGATACTCTCTTTGCCAAAATCGCATTATTAGGCGAAAGTAAGTTACCATTCAGTACCCTATCCTAAAGCTTGCTGTTAGGAGGGAATCTGCAGCTTGCAGTGAAAGCGCTTCCAGAGGGGAGTCTATTGAGGGCAAAGATTTGATGGTAGCAGCTTCCCTGCCGGAGATAGTCTCTTTGCCAAAATCGCATTATTAGGCGAAAGTAAGTTACAATTCAGTACCCTATCCTAAAGCTTGCTGTTAGGAGGGAATCTGCAGCTTGCAGTGAAAGCGCTTCAAGAGGGGAGTCTATTGAGGGCAAAGATTTGATGGTAGCAGCTTCCCTGCGGGAGATACTCTCTTTGCCAAAATCGCATTATTAGGCGAAAGTAAGTTACAATTCAGTACCCTATCCTAAAGCTTGCTGTTAGGAGGGAATCTGCAGCTTGCAGTGAAAGCGCTTCCAGAGGGGAGTCTAATGAGGGCAAAGATTTGATGGTAGCAGCTTCCCTGCGGGAGATACTCTCTTTGCCAAAATCGCATTATTAGGCGAAAGTAAGTTACAATTCAGTACCCTATCCTAAAGCTTGCTGTTAGGAGGGAATCTGCAGCTTGCAGTGAAAGCGCTTCCAGAGGGGAGTCTAACGAGGGCAAACATTTGATGGTAGCAGCTTCCCTGCGGGAGATACTCTCTTTGCCAAAATCGCATTATTAGGCGAAAGTAAGTTACAATTCAGTACCCTATCCTAAAGCTTGCTGTTAGGAGGGAATCTGCAGCTTGCAGTGAAAGCGCTTCCAGAGGGGAGTCTAATGAGTGCAAAGATTTGATGGTAGAAGCTTCCCTGCGGGAGATAGTCTCTTTGCCAAAATCGCATTATTAGGCGAAAGTAAGTTACCATTCAGTACCCTATCCTAAAGCTTGCTGTTAGGAGGGAATCTGCAGCTTGCAGTGAAAGCGCTTCCAGAGGGGATTCTAATGAGGGCAAAGATTTGATGGTAGCAGCTTCCCTGCGGGAGATACTCTCTTTGCCAAAATCGCATTATTAGGCGAAAGTAAGTTACAATTCAGTACCCTATCCTAAAGCTTGCTGTTAGGAGGGAATCTGCAGCTTGCAGTGAAAGCGCTTCCAGAGGGGAGTCTAACGAGGGCAAACATTTGATGGTAGCAGCTTCCCTGCGGGAGATAGTCTCTTTGCCAAAATCGCATTATTAGGCGAAAGTAAGTTACCATTCAGTACCCTATCCTAAAGCTTGCTGTTAGGAGGGAATCTGCAGCTTGCAGTGAAAGCGCTTCCAGAGGGGAGTCTATTGAGGGCAAACATTTGATGGTAGCAGCTTCCCTGCGGGAGATAGTCTCTTTGCCAAAATCGCATTATTAGGCGAAAGTAAGTTACAATTCAGTACCCTATCCTAAAGCTTGCTGTTAGGAGGGAATCTGCAGCTTGCAGTGAAAGCGCTTCCAGAGGGGAGTCTAATGAGGGCAAAGATTTGATGGTAGCAGCTTCCCTGAGGGAGATAGTCTCCTTGCCAAAATCGCCTTATTAGGCGAAAGTAAGTTACAATTCAGTACCCTATCCTAAAGCTTGCTGTTAGGAGGGAATCTGCAGCTTGCAGTGAAAGCGCTTCCAGAGGGGAGTCTAACGAGGGCAAACATTTGATGGTAGCAGCTTCCCTGCGGGAGATACTCTCTTTGCCAAAATCGCATTATTAGGCGAAAGTAAGTTACAATTCAGTACCCTATCCTAAAGCTTGCTGTTAGGAGGGAATCTGCAGCTTGCAGTGAAAGCGCTTCCAGAGGGGAGTCTAACGAGGGCAAAGATTTGATGGTAGCAGCTTCCCTGCGGGAGATAGTCTCTTTGCCAAAATCGCATTATTAGGCGAAAGTAAGTTACAATTCAGTACCCTATCCTAAAGCTTGCTGTTAGGAGGGAATCTGCAGCTTGCAGTGAAAGCGCTTCCAGAGGGGAGTCTAATGAGGGCAAACATTTGATGGTAGCAGCTTCCCTGCGGGAGATACTCTCTTTGACAAAATCGCATTATTAGGCGAAAGTAAGTTACAATTCAGTACCCTATCCTAAAGCTTGCTGTTAGGAGGGAATCTGCAGCTTGCAGTGAAAGCGCTTCCAGAGGGGAGTCTAACGAGGGCAAACATTTGATGGTAGCAGCTTCCCTGCGGGAGATACTCTCTTTGCCAAAATCGCATTATTAGGCGAAAGTAAGTTACCATTCAGTACCCTATCCTAAAGCTTGCTGTTAGGAGGGAATCTGCAGCTTGCAGTGAAAGCGCTTCCAGAGGGGATTCTAATGAGGGCAAAGATTTGATGGTAGCAGCTTCCCTGCGGGAGATAGTCTCTTTGCCAAAATCGCATTATTAGGCGAAAGTAAGTTACAATTCAGTACCCTATCCTAAAGCTTGCTGTTAGGAGGGAATCTGCAGCTTGCAGTGAAAGCGCTTCCAGAGAGGAGTCTAACGAGGGCAAACATTTGATGGTAGCAGCTTCCCTGCGGGAGATACTCTCTTTGCCAAAATCGCATTATTAGGCGAAAGTAAGTTACAATTCAGTACCCTATCCTAAAGCTTGCTGTTAGGAGGGAATCTGCAGCTTGCAGTGAAAGCGCTTCCAGAGGGGAGTCTAATGAGGGCAAAGATTTGATGGTAGCAGCTTCCCTGCGGGAGATAGTCTCTTTGCCAAAATCGCATTATTAGGCGAAAGTAAGTTACAATTCAGTACCCTATCCTAAAGCTTGCTGTTAGGAGGGAATCTGCAGCTTGCAGTGAAAGCGCTTCCAGAGGGGAGTCTATTGAGGGCAAAGATTTGATGGTAGCAGCTTCCCTGCCGGAGATAGTCTCTTTGCCAAAATCGCATTATTAGGCGAAAGTAAGTTACAATTCAGTACCCTATCCTAAAGCTTGCTGTTAGGAGGGAATCTGCAGCTTGCAGTGAAAGCGCTTCAAGAGGGGAGTCTATTGAGGGCAAACATTTGATGGTAGCAGCTTCCCTGCGGGAGATACTCTCTTTGCCAAAATCGCATTATTAGGCGAAAGTAAGTTACAATTCAGTACCCTATCCTAAAGCTTGCTGTTAGGAGGGAATCTGCAGCTTGCAGTGAAAGCGCTTCCAGAGGGGAGTCTAATGAGGGCAAAGATTTGATGGTAGCAGCTTCCCTGCAGGAGATACTCTCTTTGCCAAAATCGCATTATTAGGCGAAAGTAAGTTACCATTCAGTACCCTATCCTAAAGCTTGCTGTTAGGAGGGAATCTGCAGCTTGCAGTGAAAGCGCTTCCAGAGGGGAGTCTATTGAGGGCAAAGATTTGATGGTAGCAGCTTCCCTGCCGGAGATAGTCTCTTTGCCAAAATCGCATTATTAGGCGAAAGTAAGTTACAATTCAGTACCCTATCCTAAAGCTTGCTGTTAGGAGGGAATCTGCAGCTTGCAGTGAAAGCGCTTCAAGAGGGGAGTCTATTGAGGGCAAACATTTGATGGTAGCAGCTTCCCTGCGGGAGATACTCTCTTTGCCAAAATCGCATTATTAGGCGAAAGTAAGTTACAATTCAGTACCCTATCCTAAAGCTTGCTGTTAGGAGGGAATCTGCAGCTTGCAGTGAAAGCGCTTCCAGAGGGGAGTCTAATGAGGGCAAAGATTTGATGGTAGCAGCTTCCCTGCGGGAGATAGTCTCTTTGCCAAAATCGCATTATTAGGCGAAAGTAAGTTACAATTCAGTACCCTATCCTAAAGCTTGCTGTTAGGAGGGAATCTGCAGCTTGCAGTGAAAGCGCTTCCAGAGGGGAGTCTATCGAGGGGAAACATTTGATGGTAGCAGCTTCCCTGCGGGAGATAGTCTCTTTGCCAAAATCGCATTATTAGGCGAAAGTAAGTTACCATTCAGTACCCTATCCTAAAGCTTGCTGTTAGGAGGGAATCTGCAGCTTGCAGTGAAAGCGCTTCCAGAGGGGATTCTAATGAGGGCAAAGATTTGATGGTAGCAGCTTCCCTGCGGGAGATACTCTCTTTGCCAAAATCGCATTATTAGGCGAAAGTAAGTTACAATTCAGTACCCTATCCTAAAGCTTGCTGTTAGGAGGGAATCTGCAGCTTGCAGTGAAAGCGCTTCCAGAGGGGAGTCTAACGAGGGCAAACATTTGATGGTAGCAGCTTCCCTGCGGGAGATAGTCTCTTTGCCAAAATCGCATTATTAGGCGAATGTAAGTTACCATTCAGTACCCTATCCTAAAGCTTGCTGTTAGGAGGGAATCTGCAGCTTGCAGTGAAAGCGCTTCCAGAGGGGAGTCTATTGAGGGGAAACATTTGATGGTAGCAGCTTCCCTGCGGGAGATAGTCTCTTTGCCAAAATCGCATTATTAGGCGAAAGTAAGTTACAATTCAGTACCCTATCCTAAAGCTTGCTGTTAGGAGGGAATCTGCAGCTTGCAGTGAAAGCGCTTCCAGAGGGGAGTCTAACGAGGGCAAACATTTGATGGTAGCAGCTTCCCTGCGGGAGATACTCTCTTTGCCAAAATCGCATTATTAGGCGAAAGTAAGTTACCATTCAGTACCCTATCCTAAAGCTTGCTGTTAGGAGGGAATCTGCAGCTTGCAGTGAAAGCGCTTCCAGAGGGGATTCTAATGAGGGCAAAGATTTGATGGTAGCAGCTTCCCTGCGGGAGATAGTCTCTTTGCCAAAATCGCATTATTAGGCGAAAGTAAGTTACAATTCAGTACCCTATCCTAAAGCTTGCTGTTAGGAGGGAATCTGCAGCTTGCAGTGAAAGCGCTTCCAGAGGGGAGTCTAATGAGGGCAAAGATTTGATGGTAGCAGCTTCCCTGCGGGAGATAGTCTCTTTGCCAAAATCGCATTATTAGGCGAAAGTAAGTTACAATTCAGTACCCTATCCTAAAGCTTGCTGTTAGGAGGGAATCTGCAGCTTGCAGTGAAAGCGCTTCCAGAGGGGAGTCTAATGAGGGCAAACATTTGATGTTAGCAGCTTCCCTGCAGGAGATACTCTCTTTGCCAAAATCGCATTATTAGGCGAAAGTAAGTTACCATTCAGTACCCTATCCTAAAGCTTGCTGTTAGGAGGGAATCTGCAGCTTGCAGTGAAAGCGCTTCCAGAGGGGAGTCTATTGAGGGCAAACATTTGATGGTAGCAGCTTCCCTGCGGGAGATAGTCTCTTTGCCAAAATCGCATTATTAGGCGAAAGTAAGTTACCATTCAGTACCCTATCCTAAAGCTTGCTGTTAGGAGGGAATCTGCAGCTTGCAGTGAAAGCGCTTCCAGAGAGGATTCTAATGAGGGCAAAGATTTGATGGTAGCAGCTTCCCTGCGGGAGATAGTCTCCTTGCCAAAATCGCCTTATTAGGCGAAAGTAAGTTACAATTCAGTACCCTATCCTAAAGCTTGCTGTTAGGAGGGAATCTGCAGCTTGCAGTGAAAGCGCTTCCAGAGGGGAGTCTAACGAGGGCAAACATTTGATGGTAGCAGCTTCCCTGCGGGAGATACTCTCTTTGCCAAAATCGCATTATTAGGCGAAAGTAAGTTACAATTCACTACCCTATCCTAAAGCTTGCTGTTAGGAGGGAATCTGCAGCTTGCAGTGAAAGCGCTTCCAGAGGGGAGTCTAATGAGGGCAAAGATTTGATGGTAGAAGCTTCCCTGCGGGAGATAGTCTCTTTGCCAAAATCGCATTATTAGGCGAAAGTAAGTTACCATTCAGTACCCTATCCTAAAGCTTGCTGTTAGGAGGGAATCTGCAGCTTGCAGTGAAAGCGCTTCCAGAGGGGATTCTAATGAGGGCAAACATTTGATGGTAGCAGCTTCCCTGCGGGAGATACTCTCTTTGCCAAAATCGCATTATTAGGCGAAAGTAAGTTACAATTCAGTACCCTATCCTAAAGCTTGCTGTTAGGAGGGAATCTGCAGCTTGCAGTGAAAGCGCTTCCAGAGGGGAGTCTAACGAGGGCAAACATTTGATGGTAGCAGCTTCCCTGCGGGAGATAGTCTCTTTGCCAAAATCGCATTATTAGGCGAAAGTAAGTTACCATTCAGTACCCTATCCTAAAGCTTGCTGTTAGGAGGGAATCTGCAGCTTGCAGTGAAAGCGCTTCCAGAGGGGAGTCTAACGAGGGCAAACATTTGATGGTAGCAGCTTCCCTGCGGGAGATAGTCTCTTTGCCAAAATCGCATTATTATACGAAAGTAAGTTACAATTCAGTACCCTATCCTAAAGCTTGCTGTTAGGAGGGAATCTGCAGCTTGCAGTGAAAGCGCTTCCAGAGGGGAGTCTAATGAGGGCAAACATTTGATGGTAGCAGCTTCCCTGCGGGAGATACTCTCTTCGCCATAATCGCTTTATTAGGCGAAAGTAAGTTACAATTCAGTACCCTATCCTAATGCTTGCTGTTAGGAGGGAATCTGCAGCTTGCAGTGAAAGCGCTTCCAGAGGGGAGTCTAATGAGGGCAAACATTTGATGGTAGCAGCTTCCCTGCGGGAGATACTCTCTTTGCCAAAATCGCATTATTAGGCGAAAGTAAGTTACAATTCAGTACCCTATCCTAAAGCTTGCTGTTAGGAGGGAATCTGCAGCTTGCAGTGAAAGCGCTTCCAGAGGGGAGTCTAATGAGGGCAAAGATTTGATGGTAGCAGCTTCCCTGCAGGAGATACTCTCTTTGCCAAAATCGCATTATTAGGCGAAAGTAAGTTACCATTCAGTACCCTATCCTAAAGCTTGCTGTTAGGAGGGAATCTGCAGCTTGCAGTGAAAGCGCTTCCAGAGGGGAGTCTATTGAGGGCAAAGATTTGATGGTAGCAGCTTCCCTGCCGGAGATAGTCTCTTTGCCAAAATCGCATTATTAGGCGAAAGTAAGTTACAATTCAGTACCCTATCCTAAAGCTTGCTGTTAGGAGGGAATCTGCAGCTTGCAGTGAAAGCGCTTCAAGAGGGGAGTCTATTGAGGGCAAACATTTGATGGTAGCAGCTTCCCTGCGGGAGATACTCTCTTTGCCAAAATCGCATTATTAGGCGAAAGTAAGTTACAATTCAGTACCCTATCCTAAAGCTTGCTGTTAGGAGGGAATCTGCAGCTTGCAGTGAAAGCGCTTCCAGAGGGGAGTCTAATGAGGGCAAAGATTTGATGGTAGCAGCTTCCCTGCGGGAGATAGTCTCTTTGCCAAAATCGCATTATTAGGCGAAAGTAAGTTACAATTCAGTACCCTATCCTAAAGCTTGCTGTTAGGAGGGAATCTGCAGCTTGCAGTGAAAGCGCTTCCAGAGGGGAGTCTATCGAGGGCAAACATTTGATGGTAGCAGCTTCCCTGCGGGAGATAGTCTCTTTGCCAAAATCGCATTATTAGGCGAAAGTAAGTTACAATTCAGTACCCTATCCTAAAGCTTGCTGTTAGGAAGGAATCTGCAGCTTGCAGTGAAAGCGCTTCCAGAGGGGAGTCTATTGAGGGCAAACATTTGATGGTAGCAGCTTCCCTGCGGGAGATACTCTCTTTGCCAAAATCGCATTATTAGGCGAAAGTAAGTTACAATTCAGTACCCTCTCCTAAAGCTTGCTGTTAGGAGGGAATCTGCAGCTTGCAGTGAAAGCGCTTCCAGAGGGGAGTCTAACGAGGGCAAACATTTGATGGTAGCAGCTTCCCTGCGGGAGATACTCTCTTTGCCAAAATCGCATTATTAGGCGAAAGTAAGTTACAATTCAGTACCCTATCCTAAAGCTTCCTGTTAGGAGGGAATCTGCAGCTTGCAGTGAAAGCGCTTCCAGAGGGGAGTCTAATGAGGGCAAAGATTTGATGGTAGCAGCTTCCCTGCGGGAGATAGTCTCTTTGCCAAAATCGCATTATTAGGCGAAAGTAAGTTACCATTCAGTACCCTATCGTAAAGCTTGCTGTTAGGAGGGAATCTGCAGCTTGCAGTGAAAGCGCTTCCAGAGGTTATTCTAATGAGGGCAAAGATTTGATGGTAGCAGCTTCCCTGCGGGAGATAGTCTCTTTGCCAAAATCGCATTATTAGGCGAAAGTAAGTTACAATTCAGTACCCTATCCTAAAGCTTGCTGTTAGGAGGGAATCTGCAGCTTGCAGTGAAAGCGCTTCCAGAGGAGAGTCTAACGAGGGCAAACATTTGATGGTAGCAGCTTCCCTGCGGGAGATAGTCTCTTTGCCAAAATCGCATTATTAGGCGAAAGTAAGTTACAATTCAGTACCCTATCCTAAAGCTTGCTGTTAGGAGGGAATCTGCAGCTTGCAGTGAAAGCGCTTCCAGAGGGGAGTCTATTGAGGGCAAACATTTGATGGTAGCAGCTTCCCTGCGGGAGATAGTCTCTTTGCCAAAATCGCATTATTAGGCGAAAGTAAGTTACAATTCAGTACCCTATCTTAAAGCTTGCTGTTAGGAGGGAATCTGCAGCTTGCAGTGAAAGCGCTTCCAGAGGGGAGTCTAATGAGGGCAAACATTTGATGGTAGCAGCTTCCCTGCGGGAGATACTCTCTTTGCCAAAATCGCATTATTAGGCGAAAGTAAGTTACAATTCAGTACCCTATCCTAAAGCTTGCTGTTAGGAGGGAATCTGCAGCTTGCAGTGAAAGCGCTTCCAGAGGGGAGTCTAACGAGGGAAAACATTTGATGGTAGCAGCTTCCCTGCGGGAGATACTCTCTTTGCCAAAATCGCATTATTAGGCGAAAGTAAGTTACCATTCAGTACCCTATCCTAAAGCTTGCTGTTAGGAGGGAATCTGCAGCTTGCAGTGAAAGCGCTTCCAGAGGGGATTCTAATGAGGGCAAAGATTTGATGGTAGCAGCTTCCCTGCGGGAGATAGTCTCTTTGCCAAAATCGCATTATTAGGCGAAAGTAAGTTACAATTCAGTACCCTATCCTAAAGCTTGCTGTTAGGAGGGAATCTGCAGCTTGCAGTGAAAGCGCTTCCAGAGGGGAGTCTAACGAGGGCAAACATTTGATGGTAGCAGCTTCCCTGCGGGAGATACTCTCTTTGCCAAAATCGCATTATTAGGCGAAAGTAAGTTACAATTCAGTACCCTATCCTAAAGCTTGCTGTTAGGAGGGAATCTGCAGCTTGCAGTGAAAGCGCTTCCAGAGGGGAGTCTAATGAGGGCAAAGATTTGATGGTAGCAGCTTCCCTGCGGGAGATAGTCTCTTTGCCAAAATCGCATTATTAGGCGAAAGTAAGTTACAATTCAGTACCCTATCCTAAAGCTTGCTGTTAGGAGGGAATCTGCAGCTTGCAGTGAAAGCGCTTCCAGAGGGGAGTCTATTGAGGGCAAACATTTGATGTTAGCAGCTTCCCTGCGGGAGATAGTCTCTTTGCCAAAATCGCATTATTAGGCGAAAGTAAGTTACCATTCAGTACCCTATCCTAAAGCTTGCTGTTAGGAGGGAATCTGCAGCTTGCAGTGAAAGCGCTTCCAGAGGGGAGTCTATTGAGGGCAAAGATTTGATGGTAGCAGCTTCCCTGCCGGAGATAGTCCCTTTGCCAAAATCGCATTATTAGGCGAAAGT
This sequence comes from Phaenicophaeus curvirostris, assembly GCF_032191515.1. Taxonomy (NCBI): domain Eukaryota; kingdom Metazoa; phylum Chordata; class Aves; order Cuculiformes; family Cuculidae; genus Phaenicophaeus; species Phaenicophaeus curvirostris. The sequence continues at coordinate 78,741 of NW_027206905.1, read as the reverse complement.
AAGTTACAATTCAGTACCCTATCCTAAAGCTTGCTGTTAGGAGGGAATCTGCAGCTTGCAGTGAAAGCGCTTCCAGAGGGGAGTCTAATGAGGGTAAACATTTGATGGTAGCAGCTTCCCTGCGGGAGATACTCTCTTCGCCATAATCGCTTTATTAGGCGAAAGTAAGTTACAATTCAGTACCCTATCCTAAAGCTTGCTGTTAGGAGGGAATCTGCAGCTTGCAGTGAAAGCGCTTCCAGAGGGGAGTCTATTGAGGGCAAACATTTGATGGTAGCAGCTTCCCTGCGGGAGATACTCTCTTTGCCAAAATCGCATTATTAGGCGAAAGTAAGTAACAATTCAGTACCCTATCCTAAAGCTTGCTGTTAGGAGGGAATCTGCAGCTTGCAGTGAAAGCGCTTCCAGAGGGGAGTCTAATGAGGGCAAACATTTGATGGTAGCAGCTTCCCTGCGGGAGATACTCTCTTTGACAAAATCGCATTATTAGGCGAAAGTAAGTTACAATTCAGTACCCTATCCTAAAGCTTGCTGTTAGGAGGGAATCTGCAGCTTGCAGTGAAAGCGCTTCCAGAGGGGAGTCTAATGAGGGCAAACATTTGATGGTAGCAGCTTCCCTGCGGGAGATACTCTCTTTGCCAAAATCGCATTATTAGGCGAAAGTAAGTTACAATTCAGTATACTGTCCTAAGCTTGCTGTTAGGAGGGAATCTGCAGCTTGCAGTGAAAGCGCTTCCAGAGGGGAGTCTAACGAGGGCAAAGATTTGATGGTAGCAGCTTCCCTGCGGGAGATAGTCTCTTCGCCAAAATCGCATTATTAGGCGAAAGTAAGTTACAATTCAGTACCCTATCCTAAAGCTTGCTGTTAGGAGGGAATCTGCAGCTTGCAGTGAAAGCGCTTCCAGAGGGGAGTATAATGAGGGCAAACTTTTGATGGTAGCAGCTTCCCTGCGTGAGATAGTCTCTTTGCCAAAATCGCATTATTAGGCGAAAGTAAGTCACAATTCAGTACCCCATCCTAAAGCTTGATGTTAGGAAGGAATCTGCAGCTTGCAGTGAAAGCGCTTCCAGAGGGGAGTCTAATGAGGGCAAACATTTGATGGTAGCAGCTTCCCTGCGGGAGATAGTCTCTTTGCCATAATCGCCTTAGTAGCCGCAGTTAAGTTACAATTCAGTACACTGTCCTACAGCTTGCTGTTAGGAGGGAATCTGCAGCTTGCAGTGAAAGCGCTTCCAGAGGGGAGTCTAATGAGGGCAAAGATTTGATGGTAGCAGCTTCCCTGCGGGAGATAGTCTCATTGCCAAAATCGCATTATTAGGCGAAAGTAAGTTACAATTCAGTATACTGTCCTAAAGCTTGCTGTTAGGAGGGAATCTGCAGCTTGCAGTGAAAGCGCTTCCAGAGGGGAGTCTAATGAGGGCAAACATTTGATGGTAGCAGCTTCCCTGCGGGAGATACTCTCTTTGCCAAAATCGCCTTAGTAGCCGCAGTTAAGTTACAATTCAGTACACTGTCCTACAGCTTGCTGTTAGGAGGGAATCTGCAGCTTGCAGTGAAAGCGCTTCCAGAGGGGAGTCTAATGAGGGCAAAGATTTGATGGTAGCAGCTTCCCTGCGGGAGATACTCTCTTCGCCATAATCGCCTTAGTAGCCGCAGTTAAGTTACAATTCAGTACCCTATCCTAAAGCTTGCTGTTAGGAGGGAATCTGCAGCTTGCAGTGAAAGCGCTTCCAGAGGGGAGTCTAATGAGGGCAAAGATTTGATGGTAGCAGCTTCCCTGCGAGAGATACTCTCTTTGCCAAAATCGCTTTTTTAGGCGAAAGTATGTTACAATTCAGTATACTGTCCTAAAGCTTGCTGTTAGGAGGGAATCTGCAGCTTGCAGTGAAAGCGCTTCCAGAGGGGAGTCTAATGAGGGCAAACATTTGATGGTAGCAGCTTCCCTGCGGGAGATAGTCTCTTCGCCATAATCGAATTATTTGGCGAAAGTAAGTTACATTTCAGTACCCTATCCTAAAGCTTGCTGTTAGGAGGGAATCTGCAGCTTGCAGTGAAAGCGCTTCCAGAGGGGAGTCTAACGAGGGCAAAGATTTGATGGTAGCAGCTTCCCTGCGGGAGATAGTCTCTTTGCCATAATCGCCTTAGTAGCCGCAGTTAAGTTACAATTCAGTACACTGTCCTACAGCTTGCTGTTAGGAGGGAATCTGCAGCTTGCAGTGAAAGCGCTTCCAGAGGGGAGTCTAATGAGGGCAAAGATTTGATGGTAGCAGCTTCCCTGCGTGAGATACTCTCTTCGCCATATTCGCTTTATTAGGCGAAAGTAAGTTACAATTCAGTACCCTATCCTAAAGCTTGCTGTTAGGAGGGAATCTGCAGCTTGCAGTGAAAGCGCTTCCAGAGGGGAGTCTAATGAGGGCAAACATTTGATGGTAGCAGCTTCCCTTCGGGAGATAGTCTCTTTGCCAAAATCGCATTATTAGGCGAAAGTAAGTTACAATTCAGTACCCTATCCTAAAGCTTGCTGTCAGGAGGGAATCTGCAGCTTGCAGTGAAAGCGCTTCCAGAGGGGAGTCTAATGAGGGCAAACATTTGATGGTAGCAGCTTCCCTGCGGGAGATACGCTCTTTGCCAAAATCGCATTATTAGGCGAAAGTAAGTTACAATTCAGTACCCTGTCCTAAAGCTTGCTGTTAGGAGGGAATCTGCAGCTTGCAGTGAAAGCGCTTACAGAGGGGAGTTTAATGAGGGCAAACATTTGATGGTAGCAGCTTCCCTGCGGGAGATACTCTCTTTGCCAAAATCGCATTATTAGGCGAAAGTAAGTTACAATTCAGTACCCTATCCTAAAGCTTGCTGTTAGGAGGGAATCTGCAGCTTGCAGTGAAAGCGCTTCCAGAGGGGAGTGTAATGAGGGCAAAGATTTGATGGTAGCAGCTTCTTTGCGGGAGATACTCTCTTTGCCAAAATCGCATTATTAGGCGAAAGTAAGTTACAATTCAGTACCCTATCCTAAAGCTTGCTGTTAGGAGGGAATCTGCAGCTTGCAGTGAAAGCGCTTCCAGAGGGGAGTCTAACGAGGGCAAACATTTGATGGCAGCAGCTTCCCTGCGGGAGATACTCTCTTTGCCAAAATCGCCTTATTAGGCGAAAGTAAGTTACAATTCAGTACCCTATCCTAAAGCTTGCTGTTAGGAGGGAATCTGCAGCTTGCAGTGAAAGCGCTTCCAGAGGGGAGTCTAATGAGGGCAAACATTTGATGGTAGCAGCTTCCCTGCGGGAGATAGTCTCTTTGCCAAAATCGCATTATTAGGCGAAAGTAAGTTACAATTCAGTACCCTATCCTAAAGCTTGCTGTTAGGAGGGAATCTGCAGCTTGCAGTGAAAGCGCTTCCAGAGGGGATTCTAATGAGGGCAAAGATTTGATGGTAGCAGCTTCCCTGCGGGAGATAGTCTCTTTGCCAAAATCGCATTATTAGGCGAAAGTAAGTTACAATTCAGTACCCTCTCCTAAAGCTTGCTGTTAGGAGGGAATCTGCAGCTTGCAGTGAAAGCGCTTCCAGAGGGGAGTCTATCGAGGGCAAAGATTTGATGGTAGCAGCTTCCCTACGGGAGATAGTCTCTTTGCCAAAATCGCATTATTAGGCGAAAGTAAGTTACAATTCAGTACCCTATCCTAAAGCTTGCTGTTAGGAGGGAATCTGCAGCTTGCAGTGAAAGCGCTTCCAGAGGGGAGTCTATCGAGGGCAAAGATTTGATGGTAGCAGCTTCCCTGCGGGAGATAGTCTCTTTGCCAAAATCGCATTATTAGGCGAAAGTAAGTTACAATTCAGTACCCTATCCTAAAGCTTGCTGTTAGGAGGGAATCTGCAGCTTGCAGTGAAAGCGCTTCCAGAGGGGAGTGTAATGAGGGCAAACATTTGATGGTAGCAGCTTCCCTGCGGGAGATACTCTCTTTGCCAAAATCGCCTTATTAGGCGAAAGTAAGTTACAATTCAGTACCCTATCCTAAAGCTTGCTGTTAGGAGGGAATCTGCAGCTTGCAGTGAAAGCGCTTCCAGAGGGGAGTCTAATGAATGCAAACATTTGATGGTAGCAGCTTCCCTGCGGGAGATAGTCTCTTTGCCAAAATCGCATTATTAGGCGAAAGTAAGTTACAATTCAGTACCCTATCCTAAAGCTTGCTGTTAGGAGGGAATCTGCAGCTTGCAGTGAAAGCGCTTCCAGAGGGGAGTCTATCGAGGGCAAAGATTTGATGGTAGCAGCTTCCCTGCGGGAGATACTCTCTTTGCCATAATCGCATTATTAGGCGAAAGTAAGTTACAATTCAGTACCCTATCCTAAAGCTTGCTGTTAGGAGGGAATCTGCAGCTTGCAGTGAAAGCGCTTCCAGAGGGGAGTCTATCGAGGGCAAAGATTTGATGGTAGCAGCTTCCCTGCGGGAGATACTCTCTTTGCCAAAATCGCATTATTAGGCGAAAGTAAGTTACAATTCAGTACCCTATCCTAAAGCTTGCTGTTAGGAGGGAATCTGCAGCTTGCAGTGAAAGCGCTTCCAGAGGGGAGTCTAATGAGGGCAAACATTTGATGGTAGCAGCTTCCCTGCGGGAGATAGTCTCTTTGCCAAAATCGCATTATTAGGCCAAAGTAAGTTACAATTCAGTACCCTATCCTAAAGCTTGCTGTTAGGAGGGAATCTGCAGCTTGCAGTGAAAGCGCTTCCAGAGGGGAGTCTAATGAGGGCAAATATTTGATGGTAGCAGCTTCCCTGCGGGAGATATTCTCTTTGCCAAAATCGCATTATTAGGCGAAAGTAAGTTACCATTCAGTACCCTATCCTAAAGCTTGCTGTTAGGAGGGAATCTGCAGCTTGCAGTGAAAGCGCTTCCAGAGGGGATTCTAATGAGGGCAAACATTTGATGGTAGCAGCTTCCCTGCGGGAGATAGTCTCTTTGCCATAATCGCATTATTAGGCGAAAGTAAGTTACAATTCAGTACCCTATCCTAAAGCTTGCTGTTAGGAGGGAATCTGCAGCTTGCAGTGAAAGCGCTTCCAGAGGGGAGTCTATCGAGGGCAAACATTTGATGGTAGCAGCTTCCCTGCGGGAGATACTCTCTTTGCCAAAATCGCCTTATTAGGCGAAAGTAAGTTACAATTCAGTACCCTATCCTAAAGCTTGCTGTTAGGAGGGAATCTGCAGCTTGCAGTGAAAGCGCTTCCAGAGAGGATTCTAATGAGGGCAAACATTTGATGGTAGCAGCTTCCCTGCGGGAGATAGTCTCCTTGCCAAAATCGCATTATTAGGCGAAAGTAAGTTACAATTCAGTACCCTATCCTAAAGCTTGCTGTTAGGAGGGAATCTGCAGCTTGCAGTGAAAGCGCTTCCAGAGGGGAGTCTAACGAGGGCAAACATTTGATGGTAGCAGCTTCCCTGCGGGAGATACTCTCTTTGCCAAAATCGCATTATTAGGCGAAAGTAAGTTACAATTCAGTACCCTATCCTAAAGCTTCCTGTTAGGAGGGAATCTGCAGCTTGCAGTGAAAGCGCTTCCAGAGGGGAGTCTAATGAGGGCAAAGATTTGATGGTAGCAGCTTCCCTGCGGGAGATAGTCTCTTTGCCAAAATCGCATTATTAGGCGAAAGTAAGTTACCATTCAGTACCCTATCGTAAAGCTTGCTGTTAGGAGGGAATCTGCAGCTTGCAGTGAAAGCGCTTCCAGAGGTTATTCTAATGAGGGCAAAGATTTGATGGTAGCAGCTTCCCTGCGGGAGATAGTCTCTTTGCCAAAATCGCATTATTAGGCGAAAGTAAGTTACAATTCAGTACCCTATCCTAAAGCTTGCTGTCAGGAGGGAATCTGCAGCTTGCAGTGAAAGCGCTTCCAGAGGGGAGTCTAATGAGGGCAAACATTTGATGGTAGCAGCTTCCCTGCGGGAGATACGCTCTTTGCCAAAATCGCATTATTAGGCGAAAGTAAGTTACAATTCAGTACCCTGTCCTAAAGCTTGCTGTTAGGAGGGAATCTGCAGCTTGCAGTGAAAGCGCTTACAGAGGGGAGTTTAATGAGGGCAAACATTTGATGGTAGCAGCTTCCCTGCGGGAGATACTCTCTTTGCCAAAATCGCATTATTAGGCGAAAGTAAGTTACAATTCAGTACCCTATCCTAAAGCTTGCTGTTAGGAGGGAATCTGCAGCTTGCAGTGAAAGCGCTTCCAGAGGGGAGTGTAATGAGGGCAAAGATTTGATGGTAGCAGCTTCTTTGCGGGAGATACTCTCTTTGCCAAAATCGCATTATTAGGCGAAAGTAAGTTACAATTCAGTACCCTATCCTAAAGCTTGCTGTTAGGAGGGAATCTGCAGCTTGCAGTGAAAGCGCTTCCAGAGGGGAGTCTAACGAGGGCAAACATTTGATGGCAGCAGCTTCCCTGCGGGAGATACTCTCTTTGCCAAAATCGCCTTATTAGGCGAAAGTAAGTTACAATTCAGTACCCTATCCTAAAGCTTGCTGTTAGGAGGGAATCTGCAGCTTGCAGTGAAAGCGCTTCCAGAGGGGAGTCTAATGAGGGCAAACATTTGATGGTAGCAGCTTCCCTGCGGGAGATAGTCTCTTTGCCAAAATCGCATTATTAGGCGAAAGTAAGTTACAATTCAGTACCCTATCCTAAAGCTTGCTGTTAGGAGGGAATCTGCAGCTTGCAGTGAAAGCGCTTCCAGAGGGGATTCTAATGAGGGCAAAGATTTGATGGTAGCAGCTTCCCTGCGGGAGATAGTCTCTTTGCCAAAATCGCATTATTAGGCGAAAGTAAGTTACAATTCAGTACCCTCTCCTAAAGCTTGCTGTTAGGAGGGAATCTGCAGCTTGCAGTGAAAGCGCTTCCAGAGGGGAGTCTATCGAGGGCAAAGATTTGATGGTAGCAGCTTCCCTACGGGAGATAGTCTCTTTGCCAAAATCGCATTATTAGGCGAAAGTAAGTTACAATTCAGTACCCTATCCTAAAGCTTGCTGTTAGGAGGGAATCTGCAGCTTGCAGTGAAAGCGCTTCCAGAGGGGAGTCTATCGAGGGCAAAGATTTGATGGTAGCAGCTTCCCTGCGGGAGATAGTCTCTTTGCCAAAATCGCATTATTAGGCGAAAGTAAGTTACAATTCAGTACCCTATCCTAAAGCTTGCTGTTAGGAGGGAATCTGCAGCTTGCAGTGAAAGCGCTTCCAGAGGGGAGTGTAATGAGGGCAAACATTTGATGGTAGCAGCTTCCCTGCGGGAGATACTCTCTTTGCCAAAATCGCCTTATTAGGCGAAAGTAAGTTACAATTCAGTACCCTATCCTAAAGCTTGCTGTTAGGAGGGAATCTGCAGCTTGCAGTGAAAGCGCTTCCAGAGGGGAGTCTAATGAATGCAAACATTTGATGGTAGCAGCTTCCCTGCGGGAGATAGTCTCTTTGCCAAAATCGCAATATTAGGCGAAAGTAAGTTACAATTCAGTACCCTATCCTAAAGCTTGCTGTTAGGAGGGAATCTGCAGCTTGCAGTGAAAGCGCTTCCAGAGGGGAGTCTATCGAGGGCAAAGATTTGATGGTAGCAGCTTCCCTGCGGGAGATACTCTCTTTGCCAAAATCGCATTATTAGGCGAAAGTAAGTTACAATTCAGTACCCTATCCTAAAGCTTGCTGTTAGGAGGGAATCTGCAGCTTGCAGTGAAAGCGCTTCCAGAGGGGAGTCTAATGAGGGCAAACATTTGATGGTAGCAGCTTCCCTGCGGGAGATAGTCTCTTTGCCAAAATCGCATTATTAGGCCAAAGTAAGTTACAATTCAGTACCCTATCCTAAAGCTTGCTGTTAGGAGGGAATCTGCAGCTTGCAGTGAAAGCGCTTCCAGAGGGGAGTCTAATGAGGGCAAATATTTGATGGTAGCAGCTTCCCTGCGGGAGATATTCTCTTTGCCAAAATCGCATTATTAGGCGAAAGTAAGTTACCATTCAGTACCCTATCCTAAAGCTTGCTGTTAGGAGGGAATCTGCAGCTTGCAGTGAAAGCGCTTCCAGAGGGGATTCTAATGAGGGCAAACATTTGATGGTAGCAGCTTCCCTGCGGGAGATAGTCTCTTTGCCATAATCGCATTATTAGGCGAAAGTAAGTTACAATTCAGTACCCTATCCTAAAGCTTGCTGTTAGGAGGGAATCTGCAGCTTGCAGTGAAAGCGCTTCCAGAGGGGAGTCTATCGAGGGCAAACATTTGATGGTAGCAGCTTCCCTGCGGGAGATACTCTCTTTGCCAAAATCGCCTTATTAGGCGAAAGTAAGTTACAATTCAGTACCCTATCCTAAAGCTTGCTGTTAGGAGGGAATCTGCAGCTTGCAGTGAAAGCGCTTCCAGAGAGGATTCTAATGAGGGCAAACATTTGATGGTAGCAGCTTCCCTGCGGGAGATAGTCTCCTTGCCAAAATCGCATTATTAGGCGAAAGTAAGTTACAATTCAGTACCCTATCCTAAAGCTTGCTGTTAGGAGGGAATCTGCAGCTTGCAGTGAAAGCGCTTCCAGAGGGGAGTCTAACGAGGGCAAACATTTGATGGTAGCAGCTTCCCTGCGGGAGATACTCTCTTTGCCAAAATCGCATTATTAGGCGAAAGTAAGTTACAATTCAGTACCCTTTCCTAAAGCTTCCTGTTAGGAGGGAATCTGCAGCTTGCAGTGAAAGCGCTTCCAGAGGGGAGTCTAATGAGGGCAAAGATTTGATGGTAGCAGCTTCCCTGCGGGAGATAGTCTCTTTGCCAAAATCGCATTATTAGGCGAAAGTAAGTTACCATTCAGTACCCTATCGTAAAGCTTGCTGTTAGGAGGGAATCTGCAGCTTGCAGTGAAAGCGCTTCCAGAGGTTATTCTAATGAGGGCAAAGATTTGATGGTAGCAGCTTCCCTGCGGGAGATAGTCTCTTTGCCAAAATCGCATTATTAGGCGAAAGTAAGTTACAATTCAGTACCCTATCCTAAAGCTTGCTGTTAGGAGGGAATCTGCAGCTTGCAGTGAAAGCGCTTCCAGAGGAGAGTCTAACGAGGGCAAACATTTGATGGTAGCAGCTTCCCTGCGGGAGATAGTCTCTTTGCCAAAATCGCATTATTAGGCGGAAGTAAGTTACAATTCAGTACCCTATCCTAAAGCTTGCTGTTAGGAGGGAATCTGCAGCTTGCAGTGAAAGCGCTTCCAGAGGGGAGTCTATTGAGGGCAAACATTTGATGGTAGCAGCTTCCCTGCGGGAGATAGTCTCTTTGCCAAAATCGCATTATTAGGCGAAAGTAAGTTACAATTCAGTACCCTATCTTAAAGCTTGCTGTTAGGAGGGAATCTGCAGCTTGCAGTGAAAGCGCTTCCAGAGGGGAGTCTAATGAGGGCAAACATTTGATGGTAGCAGCTTCCCTGCGGGAGATACTCTCTTTGCCAAAATCGCATTATTAGGCGAAAGTAAGTTACAATTCAGTACCCTATCCTAAAGCTTGCTGTTAGGAGGGAATCTGCAGCTTGCAGTGAAAGCGCTTCCAGAGGGGAGTCTAACGAGGGAAAACATTTGATGGTAGCAGCTTCCCTGCGGGAGATACTCTCTTTGCCAAAATCGCATTATTAGGCGAAAGTAAGTTACCATTCAGTACCCTATCCTAAAGCTTGCTGTTAGGAGGGAATCTGCAGCTTGCAGTGAAAGCGCTTCCAGAGGGGATTCTAATGAGGGCAAACATTTGATGGTAGCAGCTTCCCTGCGGGAGATAGTCTCTTTGCCAAAATCGCATTATTAGGCGAAAGTAAGTTACAATTCAGTACCCTATCCTAAAGCTTGCTGTTAGGAGGGAATCTGCAGCTTGCAGTGAAAGCGCTTCCAGAGGGGAGTCTAACGAGGGCAAACATTTGATGGTAGCAGCTTCCCTGCGGGAGATACTCTCTTTGCCAAAATCGCATTATTAGGCGAAAGTAAGTTACAATTCAGTACCCTATCCTAAAGCTTGCTGTTAGGAGGGAATCTGCAGCTTGCAGTGAAAGCGCTTCCAGAGGGGAGTCTAATGAGGGCAAAGATTTGATGGTAGCAGCTTCCCTGCGGGAGATAGTCTCTTTGCCAAAATCGCATTATTAGGCGAAAGTAAGTTACAATTCAGTACCCTATCCTAAAGCTTGCTGTTAGGAGGGAATCTGCAGCTTGCAGTGAAAGCGCTTCCAGAGGGGAGTCTATTGAGGGCAAACATTTGATGTTAGCAGCTTCCCTGCGGGAGATAGTCTCTTTGCCAAAATCGCATTATTAGGCGAAAGTAAGTTACCATTCAGTACCCTATCCTAAAGCTTGCTGTTAGGAGGGAATCTGCAGCTTGCAGTGAAAGCGCTTCCAGAGGGGAGTCTATTGAGGGCAAAGATTTGATGGTAGCAGCTTCCCTGCCGGAGATAGTCCCTTTGCCAAAATCGCATTATTAGGCGAAAGTAAGTTACAATTCAGTACCCTATCCTAAAGCTTGCTGTTAGGAGGGAATCTGCAGCTTGCAGTGAAAGCGCTTCCAGAGGGGAGTCTAATGAGGGTAAACATTTGATGGTAGCAGCTTCCCTGCGGGAGATACTCTCTTCGCCATAATCGCTTTATTAGGCGAAAGTAAGTTACAATTCAGTACCCTATCCTAAAGCTTGCTGTTAGGAGGGAATCTGCAGCTTGCAGTGAAAGCGCTTCCAGAGGGGAGTCTATTGAGGGCAAACATTTGATGGTAGCAGCTTCCCTGCGGGAGATACTCTCTTTGCCAAAATCGCATTATTAGGCGAAAGTAAGTAACAATTCAGTACCCTATCCTAAAGCTTGCTGTTAGGAGGGAATCTGCAGCTTGCAGTGAAAGCGCTTCCAGAGGGGAGTCTAATGAGGGCAAACATTTGATGGTAGCAGCTTCCCTGCGGGAGATACTCTCTTTGACAAAATCGCATTATTAGGCGAAAGTAAGTTACAATTCAGTACCCTATCCTAAAGCTTGCTGTTAGGAGGGAATCTGCAGCTTGCAGTGAAAGCGCTTCCAGAGGGGAGTCTAATGAGGGCAAACATTTGATGGTAGCAGCTTCCCTGCGGGAGATACGCACTTTGCCAAAATCGCATTATTAGGCGAAAGTAAGTTACAATTCAGTACCCTGTCCTAAAGCTTGCTGTTAGGAGGGAATCTGCAGCTTGCAGTGAAAGCGCTTACAGAGGGGAGTTTAATGAGGGCAAAGATTTGATGGTAGCAGCTTCCCTGCGGGAGATACTCTCTTTGCCAAAATCGCATTATTAGGCGAAAGTAAGTTACAATTCAGTACCCTATCCTAAAGCTTGCTGTTAGGAGGGAATCTGCAGCTTGCAGTGAAAGCGCTTCCAGAGGGGAGTCTAATGAGGGCAAGCATTTGATGGTAGCAGCTTCCCTGCGGGAGATACTCTCTTTGCCAAAATCGCATTACTAGGCGAAAGTAAGTTACAATTCAGTATACTGTCCTAAGCTTGCTGTTAGGAGGGAATCTGCAGCTTGCAGTGAAAGCGCTTCCAGAGGGGAGTCTAACGAGGGCAAAGATTTGATGGTAGCAGCTTCCCTGCGGGAGATAGTCTCTTCGCCAAAATCGCATTATTAGGCGAAAGTAAGTCACAATTCAGTACCCTATCCTAAAGCTTGCTGTTAGGAGGGAATCTGCAGCTTGCAGTGAAAGCGCTTCCAGAGGGGAGTATAATGAGGGCAAACTTTTGATGGTAGCAGCTTCCCTGCGTGAGATAGTCTCTTTGCCAAAATCGCATTATTAGGCGAAAGTAAGTCACAATTCAGTACCCCATCCTAAAGCTTGATGTTAGGAAGGAATCTGCAGCTTGCAGTGAAAGCGCTTCCAGAGGGGAGTCTAATGAGGGCAAACATTTGATGGTAGCAGCTTCCCTGCGGGAGATAGTCTCTTTGCCATAATCGCCTTAGTAGCCGCAGTTAAGTTACAATTCAGTACACTGTCCTACAGCTTGCTGTTAGGAGGGAATCTGCAGCTTGCAGTGAAAGCGCTTCCAGAGGGGAGTCTAATGAGGGCAAAGATTTGATGGTAGCAGCTTCCCTGCGAGAGATACTCTCTTTGCCAAAATCGCTTTTTTAGGCGAAAGTATGTTACAATTCAGTATACTGTCCTAAAGCTTGCTGTTAGGAGGGAATCTGCAGCTTGCAGTGAAAGCGCTTCCAGAGGGGAGTCTAATGAGGGCAAACATTTGATGGTAGCAGCTTCCCTGCGGGAGATAGTCTCTTCGCCATAATCGAATTATTTGGCGAAAGTAAGTTACATTTCAGTACCCTATCCTAAAGCTTGCTGTTAGGAGGGAATCTGCAGCTTGCAGTGAAAGCGCTTCCAGAGGGGAGTCTAACGAGGGCAAAGATTTGATGGTAGCAGCTTCCCTGCGGGAGATAGTCTCTTTGCCATAATCGCCTTAGTAGCCGCAGTTAAGTTACAATTCAGTACACTGTCCTACAGCTTGCTGTTAGGAGGGAATCTGCAGCTTGCAGTGAAAGCGCTTCCAGAGGGGAGTCTAATGAGGGCAAAGATTTGATGGTAGCAGCTTCCCTGCGTGAGATACTCTCTTCGCCATATTCGCTTTATTAGGCGAAAGTAAGTTACAATTCAGTACCCTATCCTAAAGCTTGCTGTTAGGAGGGAATCTGCAGCTTGCAGTGAAAGCGCTTCCAGAGGGGAGTCTAATGAGGGCAAACATTTGATGGTAGCAGCTTCCCTTCGGGAGATAGTCTCTTTGCCAAAATCGCATTATTAGGCGAAAGTAAGTTACAATTCAGTACCCTATCCTAAAGCTTGCTGTCAGGAGGGAATCTGCAGCTTGCAGTGAAAGCGCTTCCAGAGGGGAGTCTATCGAGGGCAAACATTTGATGGTAGCAGCTTCCCTGCGGGAGATACGCTCTTTGCCAAAATCGCATTATTAGGCGAAAGTAAGTTACAATTCAGTACCCTGTCCTAAAGCTTGCTGTTAGGAGGGAATCTGCAGCTTGCAGTGAAAGCGCTTACAGAGGGGAGTTTAATGAGGGCAAACATTTGATGGTAGCAGCTTCCCTGCGGGAGATACTCTCTTTGCCAAAATCGCATTATTAGGCGAAAGTAAGTTACAATTCAGTACCCTATCCTAAAGCTTGCTGTTAGGAGGGAATCTGCAGCTTGCAGTGAAAGCGCTTCCAGAGGGGAGTCTAATGAGGGCAAACATTTGATGGTAGCAGCTTCCCTGCGGGAGATACTCTCTTTGCCAAAATCGCATTATTAGGCGAAAGTAAGTTACAATTCAGTATACTGTCCTAAGCTTGCTGTTAGGAGGGAATCTGCAGCTTGCAGTGAAAGCGCTTCCAGAGGGGAGTCTAACGAGGGCAAAGATTTGATGGTAGCAGCTTCCCTGCGGGAGATAGTCTCTTCGCCAAAATCGCATTATTAGGCGAAAGTAAGTTACAATTCAGTACCCTATCCTAAAGCTTGCTGTTAGGAGGGAATCTGCAGCTTGCAGTGAAAGCGCTTCCAGAGGGGAGTATAATGAGGGCAAACTTTTGATGGTAGCAGCTTCCCTGCGTGAGATAGTCTCTTTGCCAAAATCGCATTATTAGGCGAAAGTAAGTCACAATTCAGTACCCCATCCTAAAGCTTGCTGTTAGGAGGGAATCTGCAGCTTGCAGTGAAAGCGCTTCCAGAGGGGAGTCTAATGAGGGCAAAGATTTGATGGTAGCAGCTTCCCTGCGGGAGATAGTCTCTTTGCCAAAATCGCATTATTAGGCGAAAGTAAGTTACAATTCAGTATACTGTCCTAAAGCTTGCTGTTAGGAGGGAATCTGCAGCTTGCAGTGAAAGCGCTTCCAGAGGGGAGTCTAATGAGGGCAAACATTTGATGGTAGCAGCTTCCCTGCGGGAGATAGTCTCTTTGCCAAAATCGCCTTAGTAGCCGCAGTTAAGTTACAATTCAGTACACTGTCCTACAGCTTGCTGTTAGGAGGGAATCTGCAGCTTGCTGTGAAAGCGCTTCCAGAGGGGAGTCTAATGAGGGCAAAGATTTGATGGTAGCAGCTTCCCTGCGGGAGATACTCTCTTCGCCATAATCGCCTTAGTAGCCGCAGTTAAGTTACAATTCAGTACCCTATCCTAAAGCTTGCTGTTAGGAGGGAATCTGCAGCTTGCAGTGAAAGCACTTCCAGAGGGGAGTCTAATGAGGGCAAAGATTTGATGGTAGCAGCTTCCCTGCGAGAGATACTCTCTTTGCCAAAATCGCTTTATTAGGCGAAAGTAAGTTACAATTCAGTATACTGTCCTAAAGCTTGCTGTTAGGAGGGAATCTGCAGCTTGCAGTGAAAGCGCTTCCAGAGGGGAGTCTAATGAGGGCAAACATTTGATGGTAGCAGCTTCCCTGCGGGAGATAGTCTCTTCGTCATAATCGTATTATTTGGCGAAAGTAAGTTACAATTCAGTACCCTATCCTAAAGCTTGCTGTTAGGAGGGAATCTGCAGCTTGCAGTGAAAGCGCTTCCAGAGGGGAGTCTAACGAGGGCAAAGATTTGATGGTAGCAGCTTCCCTGCGGGAGATAGTCTCTTTGCCATAATCGCCTTAGTAGCCGCAGTTAAGTTACAATTCAGTACACTGTCCTACAGCTTGCTGTTAGGAGGGAATCTGCAGCTTGCAGTGAAAGCGCTTCCAGAGGGGAGTCTAATGAGGGCAAAGATTTGATGGTAGCAGCTTCCCTGCGTGAGATACTCTCTTCGCCATATTCGCTTTATTAGGCGAAAGTAAGTTACAATTCAGTACCCTATCCTAAAGCTTGCTGTTAGGAGGGAATCTGCAGCTTGCAGTGAAAGCGCTTCCAGAGGGGAGTCTAATGAGGGCAAACATTTGATGTTAGCAGCTTCCCTGCGAGAGATACTCTCTTTGCCAAAATCGCATTATTAGGCGAAAGTAAGTTACAATTCAGTACCCTATCCTAAAGCTTGCTGTTAGGAGGGAATCTGCAGCTTGCAGTGAAAGCGCTTCCAGAGGGGAGTCTAATGAGGGCAAACATTTGATGGTAGCAGCTTCCCTGCGGGAGATAGTCTCTTTGCCATAAACGCCTTAGTAGCCGCAGTTAAGTTACAATTCAGTACCCTGTCCTACAGCTTGCTGTTAGGAGGGAATCTGCAGCTTGCAGTGAAAGCGCTTCCAGAGGGGAGTCTAATGAGGGCAAACATTTGATGGTAGCAGCTTCCCTGCGGGAGATACTCTCTTCGCCATAATCGCTTTATTAGGCGAAAGTAAGTTACAATTCAGTACCCTGTCCTAAAGCTTGCTGTTAGGAGGGAATCTGCAGCTTGCAGTGAAAGCGCTTCCAGAGGGGAGTCTAATGAGGGCAAACATTTGATGGTAGCAGCTTCCCTGCGGGAGATACTCTCTTTGCCAAAATCGCATTATTAGGCGAAAGTAAGTTGCAATTCAGTATACTGTCCTAAAGCTTGCTGTTAGGAGGGAATCTGCAGCTTGCAGTGAAAGCGCTTCCAGAGGGGAGTCTAACGAGGGCAAAGATTTGATGGTAGCAGCTTCCCTGCGGGAGATAGTCTCTTCGCCATAATCGAATTATTTGGCGAAAGTAAGTTACAATTCAGTACCCTATCCTAAAGCTTGCTGTTAGGAGGGAATCTGCAGCTTGCAGTGAAAGCGCTTCCAGAGGGGAGTCTAACGAGGGCAAACATTTGATGGTAGCAGCTTCCCTGCGGGAGATACTCTCTTTGCCAAAATCGCATTATTAGGCGAAAGTAAGTTACAATTCAGTACCCTATCCTAAAGCTTGCTGTTAGGAGGGAATCTGCAGCTTGCAGTGAAAGCGCTTCCAGAGGGGAGTCTAACGAGGGAAAACATTTGATGGTAGCAGCTTCCCTGCGGGAGATACTCTCTTTGCCAAAATCGCATTATTAGGCGAAAGTAAGTTACCATTCAGTACCCTATCCTAAAGCTTGCTGTTAGGAGGGAATCTGCAGCTTGCAGTGAAAGCGCTTCCAGAGGGGATTCTAATGAGGGCAAAGATTTGATGGTAGCAGCTTCCCTGCGGGAGATAGTCTCTTTGCCAAAATCGCATTATTAGGCGAAAGTAAGTTACAATTCAGTACCCTATCCTAAAGCTTGCTGTTAGGAGGGAATCTGCAGCTTGCAGTGAAAGCGCTTCCAGAGGGGAGTCTAACGAGGGCAAACATTTGATGGTAGCAGCTTCCCTGCGGGAGATACTCTCTTTGCCAAAATCGCATTATTAGGCGAAAGTAAGTTACAATTCAGTACCCTATCCTAAAGCTTGCTGTTAGGAGGGAATCTGCAGCTTGCAGTGAAAGCGCTTCCAGAGGGGAGTCTAATGAGGGCAAAGATTTGATGGTAGCAGCTTCCCTGCGGGAGATAGTCTCTTTGCCAAAATCGCATTATTAGGCGAAAGTAAGTTACAATTCAGTACCCTATCCTAAAGCTTGCTGTTAGGAGGGAATCTGCAGCTTGCAGTGAAAGCGCTTCCAGAGGGGAGTCTATTGAGGGCAAACATTTGATGTTAGCAGCTTCCCTGCGGGAGATAGTCTCTTTGCCAAAATCGCATTATTAGGCGAAAGTAAGTTACCATTCAGTACCCTATCCTAAAGCTTGCTGTTAGGAGGGAATCTGCAGCTTGCAGTGAAAGCGCTTCCAGAGGGGAGTCTATTGAGGGCAAAGATTTGATGGTAGCAGCTTCCCTGCCGGAGATAGTCCCTTTGCCAAAATCGCATTATTAGGCGAAAGTAAGTTACAATTCAGTACCCTATCCTAAAGCTTGCTGTTAGGAGGGAATCTGCAGCTTGCAGTGAAAGCGCTTCCAGAGGGGAGTCTAATGAGGGTAAACATTTGATGGTAGCAGCTTCCCTGCGGGAGATACTCTCTTCGCCATAATCGCTTTATTAGGCGAAAGTAAGTTACAATTCAGTACCCTATCCTAAAGCTTGCTGTTAGGAGGGAATCTGCAGCTTGCAGTGAAAGCGCTTCCAGAGGGGAGTCTATTGAGGGCAAACATTTGATGGTAGCAGCTTCCCTGCGGGAGATACTCTCTTTGCCAAAATCGCATTATTAGGCGAAAGTAAGTAACAATTCAGTACCCTATCCTAAAGCTTGCTGTTAGGAGGGAATCTGCAGCTTGCAGTGAAAGCGCTTCCAGAGGGGAGTCTAATGAGGGCAAACATTTGATGGTAGCAGCTTCCCTGCGGGAGATACTCTCTTTGCCAAAATCGCATTATTAGGCGAAAGTAAGTTACAATTCAGTACCCTATCCTAAAGCTTGCTGTTAGGAGGGAATCTGCAGCTTGCAGTGAAAGCGCTTCCAGAGGGGAGTCTAATGAGGGCAAACATTTGATGGTAGCAGCTTCCCTGCGGGAGATACGCACTTTGCCAAAATCGCATTATTAGGCGAAAGTAAGTTACAATTCAGTACCCTGTCCTAAAGCTTGCTGTTAGGAGGGAATCTGCAGCTTGCAGTGAAAGCGCTTACAGAGGGGAGTTTAATGAGGGCAAAGATTTGATGGTAGCAGCTTCCCTGCGGGAGATACTCTCTTTGCCAAAATCGCATTATTAGGCGAAAGTAAGTTACAATTCAGTACCCTATCCTAAACCTTGCTGTTAGGAGGGAATCTGCAGCTTGCAGTGAAAGCGCTTCCAGAGGGGAGTCTAATGAGGGCAAGCATTTGATGGTAGCAGCTTCCCTGCGGGAGATACTCTCTTTGCCAAAATCGCATTATTAGGCGAAAGTAAGTTACAATTCAGTATACTGTCCTAAGCTTGCTGTTAGGAGGGAATCTGCAGCTTGCAGTGAAAGCGCTTCCAGAGGGGAGTCTAACGAGGGCAAAGATTTGATGGTAGCAGCTTCCCTGCGGGTGATAGTCTCTTCGCCAAAATCGCATTATTAGGCGAAAGTAAGTTACAATTCAGTACCCTATCCTAAAGCTTGCTGTTAGGAGGGAATCTGCAGCTTGCAGTGAAAGCGCTTCCAGAGGGGAGTATAATGAGGGCAAACTTTTGATGGTAGCAGCTTCCCTGCGTGAGATAGTCTCTTTGCCAAAATCGCATTATTAGGCGAAAGTAAGTCACAATTCAGTACCCCATCCTAAAGCTTGATGTTAGGAAGGAATCTGCAGCTTGCAGTGAAAGCGCTTCCAGAGGGGAGTCTAATGAGGGCAAACATTTGATGGTAGCAGCTTCCCTGCGGGAGATAGTCTCTTTGCCATAATCGCCTTAGTAGCCGCAGTTAAGTTACAATTCAGTACACTGTCCTACAGCTTGCTGTTAGGAGGGAATCTGCAGCTTGCAGTGAAAGCGCTTCCAGAGGGGAGTCTAATGAGGGCAAAGATTTGATGGTAGCAGCTTCCCTGCGGGAGATAGTCTCATTGCCAAAATCGCATTATTAGGCGAAAGTAAGTTACAATTCAGTATACTGTCCTAAAGCTTGCTGTTAGGAGGGAATCTGCAGCTTGCAGTGAAAGCGCTTCCAGAGGGGAGTCTAATGAGGGCAAACATTTGATGGTAGCAGCTTCCCTGCGGGAGATAGTCTCTTTGCCAAAATCGCCTTAGTAGCCGCAGTTAAGTTACAATTCAGTACACTGTCCTACAGCTTGCTGTTAGGAGGGAATCTGCAGCTTGCAGTGAAAGCGCTTCCAGAGGGGAGTCTAATGAGGGCAAAGATTTGATGGTAGCAGCTTCCCTGCGGGAGATACTCTCTTCGCCATAATCGCCTTAGTAGCCCCAGTTAAGTTACAATTCAGTACCCTATCCTAAAGCTTGCTGTTAGGAGGGAATCTGCAGCTTGCAGTGAAAGCGCTTCCAGAGGGGAGTCTAATGAGGGCAAAGATTTGATGGTAGCAGCTTCCCTGCGAGAGATACTCTCTTTGCCAAAATCGCTTTTTTAGGCGAAAGTATGTTACAATTCAGTATACTGTCCTAAAGCTTGCTGTTAGGAGGGAATCTGCAGCTTGCAGTGAAAGCGCTTCCAGAGGGGAGTCTAATGAGGGCAAACATTTGATGGTAGCAGCTTCCCTGCGGGAGATAGTCTCTTCGCCATAATCGAATTATTTGGCGAAAGTAAGTTACATTTCAGTACCCTATCCTAAAGCTTGCTGTTAGGAGGGAATCTGCAGCTTGCAGTGAAAGCGCTTCCAGAGGGTAGTCTAACGAGGGCAAAGATTTGATGGTAGCAGCTTCCCTGCGGGAGATAGTCTCTTTGCCATAATCGCCTTAGTAGCCGCAGTTAAGTTACAATTCAGTACACTGTCCTACAGCTTGCTGTTAGGAGGGAATCTGCAGCTTGCAGTGAAAGCGCTTCCAGAGGGGAGTCTAATGAGGGCAAAGATTTGATGGTAGCAGCTTCCCTGCGGGAGATACTCTCTTTGCCAAAATCGCATTATTAGGCGAAAGTAAGTTACAATTCAGTATACTGTCCTAAGCTTGCTGTTAGGAGGGAATCTGCAGCTTGCAGTGAAAGCGCTTCCAGAGGGGAGTCTAACGAGGGCAAAGATTTGATGGTAGCAGCTTCCCTGCGGGAGATAGTCTCTTCGCCAAAATCGCATTATTAGGCGAAAGTAAGTTACAATTCAGTACCCTATCCTAAAGCTTGCTGTTAGGAGGGAATCTGCAGCTTGCAGTGAAAGCGCTTCCAGAGGGGAGTCTAATGAGGGCAAACTTTTGATGGTAGCAGCTTCCCTGCGTGAGATAGTCTCTTTGCCAAAATCGCATTATTAGGCGAAAGTAAGTCACATTTCAGTACCCCATCCTAAAGCTTGCTGTTAGGAGGGAATCTGCAGCTTGCAGTGAAAGCGCTTCCAGAGGGGAGTCTAATGAGGGCAAAGATTTGATGGTAGCAGCTTCCCTGCGGGAGATAGTCTCTTTGCCAAAATCGCATTATTAGGCGAAAGTAAGTTACAATTCAGTATACTGTCCTAAAGCTTGCTGTTAGGAGGGAATCTGCAGCTTGCAGTGAAAGCGCTTCCAGAGGGGAGTCTAATGAGGGCAAACATTTGATGGTAGCAGCTTCCCTGCGGGAGATAGTCTCTTTGCCAAAATCGCCTTAGTAGCCGCAGTTAAGTTACAATTCAGTACACTGTCCTACAGCTTGCTGTTAGGAGGGAATCTGCAGCTTGCAGTGAAAGCGCTTCCAGAGGGGAGTCTAATGAGGGCAAAGATTTGATGGTAGCAGCTTCCCTGCGGGAGATACTCTCTTCGCCATAATCGCCTTAGTAGCCGCAGTTAAGTTACAATTCAGTACCCTATCCTAAAGCTTGCTGTTAGGAGGGAATCTGCAGCTTGCAGTGAAAGCGCTTCCAGAGGGGAGTCTAATGAGGGCAAAGATTTGATGGTAGCAGCTTCCCTGCGAGAGATACTCTCTTTGCCAAAATCGCTTTATTAGGCGAAAGTAAGTTACAATTCAGTATACTGTCCTAAAGCTTGCTGTTAGGAGGGAATCTGCAGCTTGCAGTGAAAGCGCTTCCAGAGGGGAGTCTAATGAGGGCAAACATTTGATGGTAGCAGCTTCCCTGCGGGAGATACTCTCTTCGTCATAATCGTATTATTTGGCGAAAGTAAGTTACAATTCAGTACCCTATCCTAAAGCTTGCTGTTAGGAGGGAATCTGCAGCTTGCAGTGAAAGCGCTTCCAGAGGGGAGTCTAACGAGGGCAAAGATTTGATGGTAGCAGCTTCCCTGCGGGAGATAGTCTCTTTGCCATAATCGCCTTAGTAGCCGCAGTTAAGTTACAATTCAGTACACTGTCCTACAGCTTGCTGTTAGGAGGGAATCTGCAGCTTGCAGTGAAAGCGCTTCCAGAGGGGAGTCTAATGAGGGCAAAGATTTGATGGTAGCAGCTTCCCTGCGTGAGATACTCTCTTCGCCATATTCGCTTTATTAGGCGAAAGTAAGTTACAATTCAGTACCCTATCCTAAAGCTTGCTGTTAGGAGGGAATCTGCAGCTTGCAGTGAAAGCGCTTCCAGAGGGGAGTCTAATGAGGGCAAACATTTGATGTTAGCAGCTTCCCTGCGAGAGATACTCTCTTTGCCAAAATCGCATTATTAGGCGAAAGTAAGTTACAATTCAGTACCCTATCCTAAAGCTTGCTGTTAGGAGGGAATCTGCAGCTTGCAGTGAAAGCGCTTCCAGAGGGGAGTCTAATGAGGGCAAACATTTGATGGTAGCAGCTTCCCTGCGGGAGATAGTCTCTTTGCCATAAACGCCTTAGTAGCCGCAGTTAAGTTACAATTCAGTACCCTGTCCTACAGCTTGCTGTTAGGAGGGAATCTGCAGCTTGCAGTGAAAGCGCTTCCAGAGGGGAGTCTAATGAGGGCAAACATTTGATGGTAGCAGCTTCCCTGCGGGAGATACTCTCTTCGCCATAATCGCTTTATTAGGCGAAAGTAAGTTACAATTCAGTACCCTGTCCTAAAGCTTGCTGTTAGGAGGGAATCTGCAGCTTGCAGTGAAAGCGCTTCCAGAGGGGAGTCTAATGAGGGCAAACATTTGATGGTAGCAGCTTCCCTGCGGGAGATACTCTCTTTGCCAAAATCGCATTATTAGGCGAAAGTAAGTTGCAATTCAGTATACTGTCCTAAAGCTTGCTGTTAGGAGGGAATCTGCAGCTTGCAGTGAAAGCGCTTCCAGAGGGGAGTCTAACGAGGGCAAAGATTTGATGGTAGCAGCTTCCCTGCGGGAGATAGTCTCTTCGCCATAATCGAATTATTTGGCGAAAGTAAGTTACAATTCAGTACCCTATCCTAAAGCTTGCTGTTAGGAGGGAATCTGCAGCTTGCAGTGAAAGCGCTTCCAGAGGGGAGTCTAACGAGGGCAAACATTTGATGGTAGCAGCTTCCCTGCGGGAGATACTCTCTTTGCCAAAATCGCATTATTAGGCGAAAGTAAGTTACAATTCAGTACCCTATCCTAAAGCTTGCTGTTAGGAGGGAATCTGCAGCTTGCAGTGAAAGCGCTTCCAGAGGGGAGTCTAATGAGGGCAAACATTTGATGGTAGCAGCTTCCCTGCGGGAGATACTCTCTTTGCCAAAATCGCATTATTAGGCGAAAGTAAGTTACAATTCAGTACCCTATCCTAAAGCTTGCTGTTAGGAGGGAATCTGCAGCTTGCAGTGAAAGCGCTTCCAGAGGGGAGTCTAATGAGGGCAAACATTTGATGGTAGCAGCTTCCCTGCGGGAGATACTCTCTTTGCCAAAATCGCATTATTAGGCGAAAGTAAGTTACAATTCAGTACCCTATCCTAAAGCTTGCTGTTAGGAGGGAATCTGCAGCTTGCAGTGAAAGCGCTTCCAGAGGGGAGTCTAATGAGGGCAAACATTTGATGGTAGCAGCTTCCCTGCGGGAGATACTCTCTTTGCCAAAATCGCATTATTAGGCGAAAGTAAGTTACAATTCAGTATACTGTCCTACAGCTTGCTGTTAGGAGGGAATCTGCAGCTTGCAGTGAAAGCGCTTCCAGAGGGGAGTCTAACGAGGGCAAAGATTTGATGGTAGCAGCTTCCCTGCGGGAGATAATCTCTTCGCCATAATCGAATTATTTGGCGAAAGTAAGTTACAATTCAGTACCCTATCCTAAAGCTTGCTGTTAGGAGGGAATCTGCAGCTTGCAGTGAAAGCGCTTCCAGAGGGGAGTCTAATGAGGGCAAACATTTGATGGTAGCAGCTTCCCTGCGGGAGATAGTCTCTTTGCCATAATCGCCTTAGTAGCCGCAGTTAAGTTACAATTCAGTAAACTGTCCTACAGCTTGCTGTTAGGAGGGAATCTGCAGCTTGCAGTGAAAGCGCTTCCAGAGGGGAGTCTAATGAGGGCAAAGATTTGATGATAGCAGCTTCCCTGCGGGAGATACTCTCTTCGCCATAATCGAATTATTTGGCGAAAGTAAGTTACATTTCAGTACCCTATCCTAAAGCTTGCTGTTAGGAGGGAATCTGCAGCTTGCAGTGAAAGCGCTTCCAGAGGGGAGTCTAATGAGGGCAAAGATTTGATGGTAGCAGCTTCCCTGCGGGAGATACTCTCTTCGCCATAATCGAATTATTTGGCGAAAGTAAGTTACAATTCAGTACCCTATCCTAAAGCTTGCTGTTAGGAGGGAATCTGCAGCTTGCAGTGAAAGCGCTTCCAGAGGGGAGTCTAATGAGGGCAAACATTTGATGGTAGCAGCTTCCCTTCGGGAGATAGTCTCTTTGCCAAAATCGCATTATTAGGCGAAAGTAAGTTACAATTCAGTACCCTATCCTAAAGCTTGCTGTCAGGAGGGAATCTGCAGCTTGCAGTGAAAGCGCTTCCAGAGGGGAGTCTAATGAGGGCAAAGGTTTGATGGTAGCAGCTTCCCTGCGGGAGATACTCTCTTTGCCAAAATCGCATTATTAGGCGAAAGTATGTTACAATTCAGTACCCTATCCTAAAGCTTGCTGTTAGGAGGGAATCTGCAGCTTGCAGTGAAAGCGCTTCCAGAGGGGAGTCTATCGAGGGCAAAGATTTGATGGTAGCAGCTTCCCTGCGGGAGATAGTCTCTTTGCCAAAATCGCATTATTAGGCGAAAGTAAGTTACAATTCAGTATACTGTCCTAAAGCTTGCTGTTAGGAGGGAATCTGCAGCTTGCAGTGAAAGCGCTTCCAGAGGGGAGTCTAATGAGGGCAAACATTTGATGGTAGCAGCTTCCCTGCGGGAGATAGTCTCTTCGTCATAATCGTATTATTTGGCGAAAGTAAGTTACAATTCAGTACCCTATCCTAAAGCTTGCTGTTAGGAGGGAATCTGCAGCTTGCAGTGAAAGCGCTTCCAGAGGGGAGTCTAACGAGGGCAAAGATTTGATGGTAGCAGCTTCCCTGCGGGAGATAGTCTCTTTGCCATAATCGCCTTAGTAGCCGCAGTTAAGTTACAATTCAGTACACTGTCCTACAGCTTGCTGTTAGGAGGGAATCTGCAGCTTGCAGTGAAAGCGCTTCCAGAGGGGAGTCTAATGAGGGCAAAGATTTGATGGTAGCAGCTTCCCTGCGTGAGATACTCTCTTCGCCATATTCGCTTTATTAGGCGAAAGTAAGTTACAATTCAGTACCCTATCCTAAAGCTTGCTGTTAGGAGGGAATCTGCAGCTTGCAGTGAAAGCGCTTCCAGAGGGGAGTCTAATGAGGGCAAACATTTGATGTTAGCAGCTTCCCTGCGAGAGATACTCTCTTTGCCAAAATCGCATTATTAGGCGAAAGTAAGTTACAATTCAGTACCCTATCCTAAAGCTTGCTGTTAGGAGGGAATCTGCAGCTTGCAGTGAAAGCGCTTCCAGAGGGGAGTCTAATGAGGGCAAACATTTGATGGTAGCAGCTTCCCTGCGGGAGATAGTCTCTTTGCCATAAACGCCTTAGTAGCCGCAGTTAAGTTACAATTCAGTACCCTGTCCTACAGCTTGCTGTTAGGAGGGAATCTGCAGCTTGCAGTGAAAGCGCTTCCAGAGGGGAGTCTAATGAGGGCAAACATTTGATGGTAGCAGCTTCCCTGCGGGAGATACTCTCTTCGCCATAATCGCTTTATTAGGCGAAAGTAAGTTACAATTCAGTACCCTGTCCTAAAGCTTGCTGTTAGGAGGGAATCTGCAGCTTGCAGTGAAAGCGCTTCCAGAGGGGAGTCTAATGAGGGCAAACATTTGATGGTAGCAGCTTCCCTGCGGGAGATACTCTCTTTGCCAAAATCGCATTATTAGGCGAAAGTAAGTTGCAATTCAGTATACTGTCCTAAAGCTTGCTGTTAGGAGGGAATCTGCAGCTTGCAGTGAAAGCGCTTCCAGAGGGGAGTCTAACGAGGGCAAAGATTTGATGGTAGCAGCTTCCCTGCGGGAGATAGTCTCTTCGCCATAATCGAATTATTTGGCGAAAGTAAGTTACAATTCAGTACCCTATCCTAAAGCTTGCTGTTAGGAGGGAATCTGCAGCTTGCAGTGAAAGCGCTTCCAGAGGGGAGTCTAACGAGGGCAAACATTTGATGGTAGCAGCTTCCCTGCGGGAGATACTCTCTTTGCCAAAATCGCATTATTAGGCGAAAGTAAGTTACAATTCAGTACCCTATCCTAAAGCTTGCTGTTAGGAGGGAATCTGCAGCTTGCAGTGAAAGCGCTTCCAGAGGGGAGTCTAATGAGGGCAAACATTTGATGGTAGCAGCTTCCCTGCGGGAGATACTCTCTTTGCCAAAATCGCATTATTAGGCGAAAGTAAGTTACAATTCAGTACCCTATCCTAAAGCTTGCTGTTAGGAGGGAATCTGCAGCTTGCAGTGAAAGCGCTTCCAGAGGGGAGTCTAATGAGGGCAAACATTTGATGGTAGCAGCTTCCCTGCGGGAGATACTCTCTTTGCCAAAATCGCATTATTAGGCGAAAGTAAGTTACAATTCAGTACCCTATCCTAAAGCTTGCTGTTAGGAGGGAATCTGCAGCTTGCAGTGAAAGCGCTTCCAGAGGGGAGTCTAATGAGGGCAAACATTTGATGGTAGCAGCTTCCCTGCGGGAGATACTCTCTTTGCCAAAATCGCATTATTAGGCGAAAGTAAGTTACAATTCAGTATACTGTCCTACAGCTTGCTGTTAGGAGGGAATCTGCAGCTTGCAGTGAAAGCGCTTCCAGAGGGGAGTCTAACGAGGGCAAAGATTTGATGGTAGCAGCTTCCCTGCGGGAGATAATCTCTTCGCCATAATCGAATTATTTGGCGAAAGTAAGTTACAATTCAGTACCCTATCCTAAAGCTTGCTGTTAGGAGGGAATCTGCAGCTTGCAGTGAAAGCGCTTCCAGAGGGGAGTCTAATGAGGGCAAACATTTGATGGTAGCAGCTTCCCTGCGGGAGATAGTCTCTTTGCCATAATCGCCTTAGTAGCCGCAGTTAAGTTACAATTCAGTAAACTGTCCTACAGCTTGCTGTTAGGAGGGAATCTGCAGCTTGCAGTGAAAGCGCTTCCAGAGGGGAGTCTAATGAGGGCAAAGATTTGATGATAGCAGCTTCCCTGCGGGAGATACTCTCTTCGCCATAATCGAATTATTTGGCGAAAGTAAGTTACATTTCAGTACCCTATCCTAAAGCTTGCTGTTAGGAGGGAATCTGCAGCTTGCAGTGAAAGCGCTTCCAGAGGGGAGTCTAATGAGGGCAAAGATTTGATGGTAGCAGCTTCCCTGCGGGAGATACTCTCTTCGCCATAATCGAATTATTTGGCGAAAGTAAGTTACAATTCAGTACCCTATCCTAAAGCTTGCTGTTAGGAGGGAATCTGCAGCTTGCAGTGAAAGCGCTTCCAGAGGGGAGTCTAATGAGGGCAAACATTTGATGGTAGCAGCTTCCCTTCGGGAGATAGTCTCTTTGCCAAAATCGCATTATTAGGCGAAAGTAAGTTACAATTCAGTACCCTATCCTAAAGCTTGCTGTCAGGAGGGAATCTGCAGCTTGCAGTGAAAGCGCTTCCAGAGGGGAGTCTAATGAGGGCAAAGGTTTGATGGTAGCAGCTTCCCTGCGGGAGATACTCTCTTTGCCAAAATCGCATTATTAGGCGAAAGTATGTTACAATTCAGTACCCTATCCTAAAGCTTGCTGTTAGGAGGGAATCTGCAGCTTGCAGTGAAAGCGCTTCCAGAGGGGAGTCTATCGAGGGCAAAGATTTGATGGTAGCAGCTTCCCTGCGGGAGATAGTCTCTTTGCCAAAATCGCATTATTAGGCGAAAGTAAGTTACAATTCAGTACCCTATCCTAAAGCTTGCTGTTAGGAGGGAATCTGCAGCTTGCAGTGAAAGCGCTTCCAGAGGGGAGTCTAATGAGGGCAAACATTTGATGGTAGCAGCTTCCCTGCGGGAGATACTCTCTTTGCCAAAATCGCATTATTAGGCGAAAGTAAGTTACAATTCAGTACCCTGTCCTAAAGCTTGCTGTTAGGAGGGAATCTGCAGCTTGCAGTGAAAGCGCTTCCAGAGGGGAGTCTAATGAGGGCAAACATTTGATGGTAGCAGCTTCCCTGCGGGAGATAGTCTCTTTGCCAAAATCGCATTAATAGGCGAAAGTAAGTTACAATTCAGTACCCTATCCTAAAGCTTGCTGTTAGGAGGGAATCTGCAGCTTGCAGTGAACGCGCTTGCAGAGGGGAGTCTAATGAGGGCAAACATTTGATGGTAGCAGCTTCCCTGCGGGAGATACTCTCTTTGCCAAAATCGCATTATTAGGCGAAAGTAAGTTACAATTCAGTATACTGTCCTAAAGCTTGCTGTTAGGAGGGAATCTGCAGCTTGCAGTGAAAGCGCTTCCAGAGGGGAGTCTAATGAGGGCAAAGATTTGATGGTAGCAGCTTCCCTGCGGGAGATAGTCTCTTTGCCAAAATCGCATTATTAGGCGAAAGTAAGTTGCAATTCAGTATACTGTCCTAAAGCTTGCTGTTAGGAGAGAATCTGCAGCTTGCAGTGAAAGCGCTTCCAGAGGGGAGTCTAACGAGGGCAAAGATTTGATGGTAGCAGCTTCCCTGCGGGAGATAGTCTCTTCGCCATAATCGAATTATTTGGCGAAAGTAAGTTACAATTCAGTACCCTATCCTAAAGCTTGCTGTTAGGAGGGAATCTGCAGCTTGCAGTGAAAGCGCTTCCAGAGGGGAGTCTAATGAGGGCAAACATTTGATGGTAGCAGCTTCCCTGCGGGAGATACTCTCTTTGCCAAAATCGCATTATTAGGCGAAAGTAAGTTACAATTCAGTACCCTATCCTAAAGCTTGCTGTTAGGAGGGAATCTGCAGCTTGCAGTGAAAGCGCTTCCAGAGGGGAGTCTAATGAGGGCAAACATTTGATGGTAGCAGCTTCCCTGCGGGAGATACTCTCTTTGCCAAAATCGCATTATTAGGCGAAAGTAAGTTACAATTCAGTACCCTATCCTAAAGCTTGCTGTTAGGAGGGAATCTGCAGCTTGCAGTGAAAGCGCTTCCAGAGGGGAGTCTAATGAGGGCAAACATTTGATGGTAGCAGCTTCCCTGCGGGAGATACTCTCTTTGCCAAAATCGCATTATTAGGCGAAAGTAAGTTACAATTCAGTATACTGTCCTACAGCTTGCTGTTAGGAGGGAATCTGCAGCTTGCAGTGAAAGCGCTTCCAGAGGGGAGTCTAACGAGGGCAAAGATTTGATGGTAGCAGCTTCCCTGCGGGAGATAATCTCTTCGCCATAATCGAATTATTTGGCGAAAGTAAGTTACAATTCAGTACCCTATCCTAAAGCTTGCTGTTAGGAGGGAATCTGCAGCTTGCAGTGAAAGCGCTTCCAGAGGGGAGTCTAATGAGGGCAAACATTTGATGGTAGCAGCTTCCCTGCGGGAGATAGTCTCTTTGCCATAATCGCCTTAGTAGCCGCAGTTAAGTTACAATTCAGTAAACTGTCCTACAGCTTGCTGTTAGGAGGGAATCTGCAGCTTGCAGTGAAAGCGCTTCCAGAGGGGAGTCTAATGAGGGCAAAGATTTGATGATAGCAGCTTCCCTGCGGGAGATACTCTCTTCGCCATAATCGAATTATTTGGCGAAAGTAAGTTACAATTCAGTACCCTATCCTAAAGCTTGCTGTTAGGAGGGAATCTGCAGCTTGCAGTGAAAGCGCTTCCAGAGGGGAGTCTAATGAGGGCAAAGATTTGATGGTAGCAGCTTCCCTGCGGGAGATACTCTCTTTGCCAAAATCGCATTATTAGGCGAAAGTAAGTTACAATTCAGTACCCTATCCTAAAGCTTGCTGTTAGGAGGGAATCTGCAGCTTGCAGTGAAAGCGCTTCCAGAGGGGAGTCTAATGAGGGCAAACATTTGATGGTAGCAGCTTCCCTGCGGGAGATACTCTCTTTGCCAAAATCGCATTATTAGGCGAAAGTAAGTTACAATTCAGTACCCTATCCTAAAGCTTGCTGTTAGGAGGGAATCTGCAGCTTGCAGTGAAAGCGCTTCCAGAGGGGAGTCTAATGAGGGCAAACATTTGATGGTAGCAGCTTCCCTGCGGGAGATACTCTCTTTGCCAAAATCGCATTATTAGGCGAAAGTAAGTTACAATTCAGTATACTGTCCTACAGCTTGCTGTTAGGAGGGAATCTGCAGCTTGCAGTGAAAGCGCTTCCAGAGGGGAGTCTAACGAGGGCAAAGATTTGATGGTAGCAGCTTCCCTGCGGGAGATAATCTCTTCGCCATAATCGAATTATTTGGCGAAAGTAAGTTACAATTCAGTACCCTATCCTAAAGCTTGCTGTTAGGAGGGAATCTGCAGCTTGCAGTGAAAGCGCTTCCAGAGGGGAGTCTAATGAGGGCAAACATTTGATGGTAGCAGCTTCCCTGCGGGAGATAGTCTCTTTGCCATAATCGCCTTAGTAGCCGCAGTTAAGTTACAATTCAGTAAACTGTCCTACAGCTTGCTGTTAGGAGGGAATCTGCAGCTTGCAGTGAAAGCGCTTCCAGAGGGGAGTCTAATGAGGGCAAAGATTTGATGATAGCAGCTTCCCTGCGGGAGATACTCTCTTCGCCATAATCGAATTATTTGGCGAAAGTAAGTTACATTTCAGTACCCTATCCTAAAGCTTGCTGTTAGGAGGGAATCTGCAGCTTGCAGTGAAAGCGCTTCCAGAGGGGAGTCTAATGAGGGCAAAGATTTGATGGTAGCAGCTTCCCTGCGGGAGATACTCTCTTCGCCATAATCGAATTATTTGGCGAAAGTAAGTTACAATTCAGTACCCTATCCTAAAGCTTGCTGTTAGGAGGGAATCTGCAGCTTGCAGTGAAAGCGCTTCCAGAGGGGAGTCTAATGAGGGCAAACATTTGATGGTAGCAGCTTCCCTTCGGGAGATAGTCTCTTTGCCAAAATCGCATTATTAGGCGAAAGTAAGTTACAATTCAGTACCCTATCCTAAAGCTTGCTGTCAGGAGGGAATCTGCAGCTTGCAGTGAAAGCGCTTCCAGAGGGGAGTCTAATGAGGGCAAAGGTTTGATGGTAGCAGCTTCCCTGCGGGAGATACTCTCTTTGCCAAAATCGCATTATTAGGCGAAAGTATGTTACAATTCAGTACCCTATCCTAAAGCTTGCTGTTAGGAGGGAATCTGCAGCTTGCAGTGAAAGCGCTTCCAGAGGGGAGTCTATCGAGGGCAAAGATTTGATGGTAGCAGCTTCCCTGCGGGAGATAGTCTCTTTGCCAAAATCGCATTATTAGGCGAAAGTAAGTTACAATTCAGTACCCTATCCTAAAGCTTGCTGTTAGGAGGGAATCTGCAGCTTGCAGTGAAAGCGCTTCCAGAGGGGAGTCTAATGAGGGCAAACATTTGATGGTAGCAGCTTCCCTGCGGGAGATACTCTCTTTGCCAAAATCGCATTATTAGGCGAAAGTAAGTTACAATTCAGTACCCTGTCCTAAAGCTTGCTGTTAGGAGGGAATCTGCAGCTTGCAGTGAAAGCGCTTCCAGAGGGGAGTCTAATGAGGGCAAACATTTGATGGTAGCAGCTTCCCTGCGGGAGATAGTCTCTTTGCCAAAATCGCATTAATAGGCGAAAGTAAGTTACAATTCAGTACCCTATCCTAAAGCTTGCTGTTAGGAGGGAATCTGCAGCTTGCAGTGAACGCGCTTGCAGAGGGGAGTCTAATGAGGGCAAACATTTGATGGTAGCAGCTTCCCTGCGGGAGATACTCTCTTTGCCAAAATCGCATTATTAGGCGAAAGTAAGTTACAATTCAGTATACTGTCCTAAAGCTTGCTGTTAGGAGGGAATCTGCAGCTTGCAGTGAAAGCGCTTCCAGAGGGGAGTCTAATGAGGGCAAAGATTTGATGGTAGCAGCTTCCCTGCGGGAGATAGTCTCTTTGCCAAAATCGCATTATTAGGCGAAAGTAAGTTGCAATTCAGTATACTGTCCTAAAGCTTGCTGTTAGGAGAGAATCTGCAGCTTGCAGTGAAAGCGCTTCCAGAGGGGAGTCTAACGAGGGCAAAGATTTGATGGTAGCAGCTTCCCTGCGGGAGATAGTCTCTTCGCCATAATCGAATTATTTGGCGAAAGTAAGTTACAATTCAGTACCCTATCCTAAAGCTTGCTGTTAGGAGGGAATCTGCAGCTTGCAGTGAAAGCGCTTCCAGAGGGGAGTCTAACGAGGGCAAACATTTGATGGTAGCAGCTTCCCTGCGGGAGATACTCTCTTTGCCAAAATCGCATTATTAGGCGAAAGTAAGTTACAATTCAGTATACTGTCCTAAAGCTTGCTGTTAGGAGGGAATCTGCAGCTTGCAGTGAAAGCGCTTCCAGAGGGGAGTCTAACGAGGGCAAAGATTTGATGGTAGCAGCTTCCCTGCGGGAGATAATCTCTTCGCCATAATCGAATTATTTGGCGAAAGTAAGTTACAATTCAGTACCCTATCCTAAAGCTTGCTGTTAGGAGGGAATCTGCAGCTTGCAGTGAAAGCGCTTCCAGAGGGGAGTCTAATGAGGGCAAACATTTGATGGTAGCAGCTTCCCTGCGGGAGATACTCTCTTTGCCAAAATCGCATTATTAGGCGAAAGTAAGTTACAATTCAGTACACTATCCTAAAGCTTGCTGTTAGGAGGGAATCTGCAGCTTGCAGTGAAAGCGCTTCCAGAGGGGAGTATAATGAGGGCAAACTTTTGATGGTAGCAGCTTCCCTGCGTGAGATAGTCTCTTTGCCAAAATCGCATTATTAGGCGAAAGTAAGTCACAATTCAGTACCCCATCCTAAAGCTTGATGTTAGGAAGGAATCTGCAGCTTGCAGTGAAAGCGCTTCCAGAGGGGAGTCTAATGAGGGCAAACATTTGATGGTAGCAGCTTGCCTGCGGGAGATAGTCTCTTTGCCATAATCGCCTTAGTAGCCGCAGTTAAGTTACAATTCAGTAAACTGTCCTACAGCTTGCTGTTAGGAGGGAATCTGCAGCTTGCAGTGAAAGCGCTTCCAGAGGGGAGTCTAATGAGGGCAAAGATTTGATGATAGCAGCTTCCCTGCGGGAGATACTCTCTTCGCTATAATTGAATTATTTGGCGAAAGTAAGTTACATTTCAGTACCCTATCCTAAAGCTTGCTGTTAGGAGGGAATCTGCAGCTTGCAGTGAAAGCGCTTCCAGAGGGGAGTCTAATGAGGGCAAACATTTGATGGTAGCAGCTTCCCTGCGGGAGATACTCTCTTTGCCAAAATCGCATTATTAGGCGAAAGTAAGTTGCAATTCAGTATACTGTCCTAAAGCTTGCTGTTAGGAGGGAATCTGCAGCTTGCAGTGAAAGCGCTTCCAGAGGGGAGTCTAACGAGGGCAAAGATTTGATGGTAGCAGCTTCCCTGCGGGAGATAGTCTCTTCGCCATAATCGAATTATTTGGCGAAAGTAAGTTACAATTCAGTACCCTATCCTAAAGCTTGCTGTTAGGAGGGAATCTGCAGCTTGCAGTGAAAGCGCTTCCAGAGGGGAGTCTAACGAGGGCAAACATTTGATGGTAGCAGCTTCCCTGCGGGAGATACTCTCTTTGCCAAAATCGCATTATTAGGCGAAAGTAAGTTACAATTCAGTACACTATCCTAAAGCTTGCTGTTAGGAGGGAATCTGCAGCTTGCAGTGAAAGCGCTTCCAGAGGGGAGTCTAATGAGGGCAAACATTTGATGGTAGCAGCTTCCCTGCGGGAGATACTCTCTTTGCCAAAATCGCATTATTAGGCGAAAGTAAGTTACAATTCAGTATACTGTCCTAAAGCTTGCTGTTAGGAGGGAATCTGCAGCTTGCAGTGAAAGCGCTTCCAGAGGGGAGTCTAACGAGGGCAAAGATTTGATGGTAGCAGCTTCCCTGCGGGAGATAATCTCTTCGCCATAATTGAATTATTTGGCGAAAGTAAGTTACAATTCAGTACCCTATCCTAAAGCTTGCTGTTAGGAGGGAATCTGCAGCTTGCAGTGAAAGCGCTTCCAGAGGGGAGTCTAATGAGGGCAAACATTTGATGGTAGCAGCTTCCCTGCGGGAGATAGTCTCTTTGCCATAATCGCCTTAGTAGCCGCAGTTAAGTTACAATTCAGTACACTGTCCTACAGCTTGCTGTTAGGAGGGAATCTGCAGCTTGCAGTGAAAGCGCTTCCAGAGGGGAGTCTAATGAGGGCAAAGATTTGATGATAGCAGCTTCCCTGCGGGAGATACTCTCTTCGCCATAATCGAATTATTTGGCGAAAGTAAGTTACATTTCAGTACCCTATCCTAAAGCTTGCTGTTAGGAGGGAATCTGCAGCTTGCAGTGAAAGCGCTTCCAGAGGGGAGTCTAATGAGGGCAAAGATTTGATGGTAGCAGCTTCCCTGCGGGAGATACTCTCTTCGCCATAATCGAATTATTTGGCGAAAGTAAGTTACAATTCAGTACCCTATCCTAAAGCTTGCTGTTAGGAGGGAATCTGCAGCTTGCAGTGAAAGCGCTTCCAGAGGGGAGTCTAATGAGGGCAAACATTTGATGGTAGCAGCTTCCCTTCGGGAGATAGTCTCTTTGCCAAAATCGCATTATTAGGCGAAAGTAAGTTACAATTCAGTACCCTATCCTAAAGCTTGCTGTCAGGAGGGAATCTGCAGCTTGCAGTGAAAGCGCTTCCAGAGGGGAGTCTAATGAGGGCAAAGGTTTGATGGTAGCAGCTTCCCTGCGGGAGATACTCTCTTTGCCAAAATCGCATTATTAGGCGAAAGTATGTTACAATTCAGTACCCTATCCTAAAGCTTGCTGTTAGGAGGGAATCTGCAGCTTGCAGTGAAAGCGCTTCCAGAGGGGAGTCTATCGAGGGCAAAGATTTGATGGTAGCAGCTTCCCTGCGGGAGATAGTCTCTTTGCCAAAATCGCATTATTAGGCGAAAGTAAGTTACAATTCAGTACCCTATCCTAAAGCTTGCTATTAGGAGGGAATCTGCAGCTTGCAGTGAAAGCGCTTCCAGAGGGGAGTCTAATGAGGGCAAACATTTGATGGTAGCAGCTTCCCTGCGGGAGATACTCTCTTTGCCAAAATCGCATTAATAGGCGAAAGTAAGTTACAATTCAGTACCCTATCCTAAAGCTTGCTGTTAGGAGGGAATCTGCAGCTTGCAGTGAAAGCGCTTCCAGAGGGGAGTCTAATGAGGGCAAAGATTTGATGGTAGCAGCTTCCCTGCGGGAGTTAGTCTCTTTGCCAAAATCGCATTATTAGGCGAAAGTAAGTTACAATTCAGTACCCTATCCTAAAGCTTGCTGTTAGGAGGGAATCTGCAGCTTGCAGTGAAAGCGCTTCCAGAGGGGAGTCTAATGAGGGCAAAGATTTGATGGTAGCAGCTTCCCTGCGGGAGATACTCTCTTTGCCAAAATCGCATTAATAGGCGAAAGTAAGTTACAATTCAGTACCCTATCCTAAAGCTTGCTGTTAGGAGGGAATCTGCAGCTTGCAGTGAAAGCGCTTCCAGAGGGGAGTCTAATGAGGGCAAAGATTTGATGGTAGCAGCTTCCCTGCGGGAGTTAGTCTCTTTGCCAAAATCGCATTATTAGGCGAAAGTAAGTTACAATTCAGTACCCTATCCTAAAGCTTGCTGTTAGGAGGGAATCTGCAGCTTGCAGTGAAAGCGCTTCCAGAGGGGAGTCTAATGAGGGCAAAGATTTGATGGTAGCAGCTTCCCTGCGGGAGATACTCTCTTTGCCAAAATCGCATTATTAGGCGAAAGTAAGTTACAATTCAGTATACTGTCCTAAAGCTTGCTGTTAGGAGGGAATCTGCAGCTTGCAGTGAAAGCGCTTCCAGAGGGGAGTCTAATGAGGGCAAACATTTGATGGTAGCAGCTTCCCTGCGGGAGATAGTCTCTTTGCCAAAATCGCATTATTAGGCGAAAGTAAGTTGCAATTCAGTATACTGTCCTAAAGCTTGCTGTTAGGAGGGAATCTGCAGCTTGCAGTGAAAGCGCTTCCAGAGGAGAGTCTAACGAGGGCAAAGATTTGATGGTAGCAGCTTCCCTGCGGGAGATAGTCTCTTCGCCATAATCGAATTATTTGGCGAAAGTAAGTTACAATTCAGTACCCTATCCTAAAGCTTGCTGTTAGGAGGGAATCTGCAGCTTGCAGTGAAAGCGCTTCCAGAGGGGAGTCTAACGAGGGCAAACATTTGATGGTAGCAGCTTCCCTGCGGGAGATACTCTCTTTGCCAAAATCGCATTATTAGGCGAAAGAAAGTTACAATTCAGTATACTGTCCTAAAGCTTGCTGTTAGGAGGGAATCTGCAGCTTGCAGTGAAAGCGCTTCCAGAGGGGAGTCTAACGAGGGCAAAGATTTGATGGTAGCAGCTTCCCTGCGGGAGATAATCTCTTCGCCATAATCGAATTATTTGGCGAAAGTAAGTTACAATTCAGTACCCTATCCTAAAGCTTGCTGTTAGGAGGGAATCTGCAGCTTGCAGTGAAAGCGCTTCCAGAGGGGAGTCTAATGAGGGCAAACATTTGATGGTAGCAGCTTCCCTGCGGGAGATACTCTCTTTGCCAAAATCGCATTATTAGGCGAAAGTAAGTTACAATTCAGTACACTATCCTAAAGCTTGCTGTTAGGAGGGAATCTGCAGCTTGCAGTGAAAGCGCTTCCAGAGGGGAGTATAATGAGGGCAAACTTTTGATGGTAGCAGCTTCCCTGCGTGAGATAGTCTCTTTGCCAAAATCGCATTATTAGGCGAAAGTAAGTCACAATTCAGTACCCCATCCTAAAGCTTGATGATAGGAAGGAATCTGCAGCTTGCAGTGAAAGCGCTTCCAGAGGGGAGTCTAATGAGGGCAAACATTTGATGGTAGCAGCTTCCCTGCGGGAGATAGTCTCTTTGCCATAATCGCCTTAGTAGCCGCAGTTAAGTTACAATTCAGTAAACTGTCCTACAGCTTGCTGTTAGGAGGGAATCTGCAGCTTGCAGTGAAAGCGCTTCCAGAGGGGAGTCTAATGAGGGCAAGCATTTGATGGTAGCAGCTTCCCTGCGGGAGATACTCTCTTCGCCATAATCGAATTATTTGGCGAAAGTAAGTTACATTTCAGTACCCTATCCTAAAGCTTGCTGTTAGGAGGGAATCTGCAGCTTGCAGTGAAAGCGCTTCCAGAGGGGAGTCTAATGAGGGCAAACATTTGATGTTAGCAGCTTCCCTGCGGGAGATACTCTCTTTGCCAAAATCGCATTATTAGGCGAAAGTAAGTTACAATTCAGTACCCTATCCTAAAGCTTGCTGTTAGGAGGGAATCTGCAGCTTGCAGTGAAAGCGCTTCCAGAGGGGAGTCTATTGAGGGCAAACATTTGATGGTAGCAGCTTCCCTGCGGGAGATAGTCTCTTTGCCAAAATCGCATTATTAGGCGAAAGTAAGTTACAATTCAGTACCCTATCCTAAAGCTTGCTGTTAGGAAGGAATCTGCAGCTTGCAGTGAAAGCGCTTCCAGAGGGGA
This sequence comes from Phaenicophaeus curvirostris, assembly GCF_032191515.1. Lineage (NCBI taxonomy): Eukaryota > Metazoa > Chordata > Aves > Cuculiformes > Cuculidae > Phaenicophaeus > Phaenicophaeus curvirostris. Next base: position 42,310 of record NW_027206905.1, on the reverse strand, counting down.
GTCTAATGAGGGCAAAGATTTGATGGTAGCAGCTTCCCTGCGGGAGATACTCTCTTTGCCAAAATCGCCTTATTAGGCGAAAGTAAGTTACAATTCAGTACCCTATCCTAAAGCTTGCTGTTAGGAGGGAATCTGCAGCTTGCAGTGAAAGCGCTTCCAGAGGGGAGTCTAATGAGGGCAAAGATTTGATGGTAGCAGCTTCCCTGCGGGAGATACTCTCTTTGCCAAAATCGCCTTATTAGGCGAAAGTAAGTTACAATTCAGTACCCCATCCTAAAGCTTGCTGTTAGGAGGGAATCTGCAGCTTGCAGTGAAAGCGCTTCCAGAGGGGAGTCTAATGAGGGCAAACATTTGATGGTAGCAGCTTCCCTGCGGGAGATAGTCTCTTTGCCAAAATCGCATTATTAGGCGAAAGTAAGTTACAATTCAGTACCCTATCCTAAAGCTTGCTGTTAGGAGGGAATCTGCAGCTTGCAGTGAAAGCGCTTCCAGAGGGGAGTCTAATGAGGGCAAAGATTTGATGGTAGCAGCTTCCCTGCGGGAGACACTCTCTTCGCCATAATCGAATTATTTGGCGAAAGTAAGTTACAATTCAGTACCCTATCCTAAAGCTTGCTGTTAGGAGGGAATCTGCAGCTTGCAGTGAAAGCGCTTCCAGAGGGGAGTCTAATGAGGGCAAACATTTGATGGTAGCAGCTTCCCTGCGGGAGATAGTCTCTTTGCCAAAATCGCTTTATTAGGCGAAAGTAAGTTACAATTCAGTATACTGTCCTAAAGCTTGCTGTTAGGAGGGAATCTGCAGCTTGCAGTGAAAGCGCTTCCAGAGGGGAGTCTAATGAGGGCAAAGATTTGATGATAGCAGCTTCCCTGCGGGAGATAGTCTCTTTGCCAAAATCGCATTATTAGGCGAAAGTAAGTTACAATTCAGTACCCTATCCTAAAGCTTGCTGTTAGGAGGGTATCTGCAGCTTGCAGTGAAAGCGCTTCCAGAGGGGAGTCTAACGAGGGCAAACATTTGATGGTAGCATCTTCCCTGCGGGAGATAGTCTCTTTGCCATAATCGCCTTAGTAGCCGCAGTTAAGTTACAATTCAGTACACTGTCCTACAGCTTGCTGTTAAGAGGGAATCTGCAGCTTGCAGTGAAAGCGCTTCCAGAGGGGAGTCTAATGACGGCAAAGATTTGATGGTAGCAGCTTCCCTGCGGGAGATAATCTCTTCGCCATAATCGAATTATTTGGCGAAAGTAAGTTACAATTCAGTACCCTATCCTAAAGCTTGCTGTTAGGAGGGAATCTGCAGCTTGCAGTGAAAGCGCTTCCAGAGGGGAGTCTAATGAGGGCAAACATTTGATGGTAGCAGCTTCCCTGCGGGAGATACTCTCTTTGCCAAAATCGCATTATTAGGCGAAAGTAAGTTACAATTCAGTACACTATCCTAAAGCTTGCTGTTAGGAGGGAATCTGCAGCTTGCAGTGAAAGCGCTTCCAGAGGGGAGTATAATGAGGGCAAACTTTTGATGGTAGCAGCTTCCCTGCGTGAGATAGTCTCTTTGCCAAAATCGCATTATTAGGCGAAAGTAAGTCACAATTCAGTACCCCATCCTAAAGCTTGATGATAGGAAGGAATCTGCAGCTTGCAGTGAAAGCGCTTCCAGAGGGGAGTCTAATGAGGGCAAACATTTGATGGTAGCAGCTTCCCTGCGGGAGATAGTCTCTTTGCCATAATCGCCTTAGTAGCCGCAGTTAAGTTACAATTCAGTAAACTGTCCTACAGCTTGCTGTTAGGAGGGAATCTGCAGCTTGCAGTGAAAGCGCTTCCAGAGGGGAGTCTAATGAGGGCAAGCATTTGATGGTAGCAGCTTCCCTGCGGGAGATACTCTCTTCGCCATAATCGAATTATTTGGCGAAAGTAAGTTACATTTCAGTACCCTATCCTAAAGCTTGCTGTTAGGAGGGAATCTGCAGCTTGCAGTGAAAGCGCTTCCAGAGGGGAGTCTAATGAGGGCAAACATTTGATGTTAGCAGCTTCCCTGCGGGAGATACTCTCTTTGCCAAAATCGCATTATTTGGCGAAAGTAAGTTACAATTCAGTATACTGTCCTAAAGCTTGCTGTTAGGAGGGAATCTGCAGCTTGCAGTGAAAGCGCTTCCAGAGGGGAGTCTAATGAGGGCAAACATTTGATGGTAGCAGCTTCCCTGCGGGAGATAGTCTCTTTGCCAAAATCGCATTATTAGGCGAAAGTAAGTTACAATTCAGTATACTGTCCTAAAGCTTGCTGTTAGGAGGGAATCTGCAGCTTGCAGTGAAAGCGCTTCCAGAGGGGAGTCTAATGAGGGCAAAGATTTGATGGTAGCAGCTTCCCTGCGGGAGATACTCTCTTCGCCATAATCGAATTATTTGGCGAAAGTAAGTTACAATTCAGTACCCTATCCTAAAGCTTGCTGTTAGGAGGGAATCTGCAGCTTGCAGTGAAAGCGCTTCCAGAGGGGAGTCTAATGAGGGCAAACATTTGATGGTAGCAGCTTCCCTGCGGGAGATAGTCTCTTTGCCAAAATCGCTTTATTAGGCGAAAGTAAGTTACAATTCAGTATACTGTCCTAAAGCTTGCTGTTAGGAGGGAATCTGCAGCTTGCAGTGAAAGCGCTTCCAGAGGGGAGTCTAATGAGGGCAAAGATTTGATGATAGCAGCTTCCCTGCGGGAGATAGTCTCTTTGCCAAAATCGCATTATTAGGCGAAAGTAAGTTACAATTCAGTACCCTATCCTAAAGCTTGCTGTTAGGAGGGTATCTGCAGCTTGCAGTGAAAGCGCTTCCAGAGGGGAGTCTAACGAGGGCAAACATTTGATGGTAGCATCTTCCCTGCGGGAGATAGTCTCTTTGCCATAATCGCCTTAGTAGCCGCAGTTAAGTTACAATTCAGTACACTGTCCTACAGCTTGCTGTTAAGAGGGAATCTGCAGCTTGCAGTGAAAGCGCTTCCAGAGGGGAGTCTAATGAGGGCAAACATTTGATGGTAGCAGCTTCCCTGCGGGAGATACTCTCTTCGCCAAAATCGCATTATTAGGCGAAAGTAAGTTACAATTCAGTACCCCATCCTAAAGCTTGCTGTTAGGAGGGAATCTGCAGCTTGCAGTGAAAGCGCTTCCAGAGGGGAGTCTAATGAGGGCAAACATTTGATGGTAGCAGCTTCCCTGCGGGAGATACTCTCTTTGCCAAAATCGCATTATTAGGCGAAAGTAAGTTACAATTCAGTACCCTATCCTAAAGCTTGCTGTTAGGAGGGAATCTGCTGCTTGCAGTGAAAGCGCTTCCAGAGGGGAGTCTAATGAGGGCAAAGATTTGATGGTAGCAGCTTCCCTGCGGGAGATACTCTCTTTGCCAAAATCGCATTATTTGGCGAAAGTAAGTTACAATTCAGTATACTGTCCTAAAGCTTGCTGTTAGGAGGGAATCTGCAGCTTGCAGTGAAAGCGCTTCCAGAGGGGAGTCTAATGAGGGCAAACATTTGATGGTAGCAGCTTCCCTGCGGGAGATACTCTCTTTGCCAAAATCGCATTATTAGGCGAAAGTAAGTTACAATTCAGTATACTGTCCTACAGCTTGCTGTTAGGAGGGAATCTGCAGCTTGCAGTGAAAGCGCTTCCAGAGGGGAGTCTAACGAGGGCAAAGATTTGATGGTAGCAGCTTCCCTGCGGGAGATAATCTCTTCGCCATAATCGAATTATTTGGCGAAAGTAAGTTACAATTCAGTACCCTATCCTAAAGCTTGCTGTTAGGAGGGAATCTGCAGCTTGCAGTGAAAGCGCTTCCAGAGGGGAGTCTAATGAGGGCAAACATTTGATGGTAGCAGCTTCCCTGCGGGAGATAGTCTCTTTGCCATAATCGCCTTAGTAGCCGCAGTTAAGTTACAATTCAGTAAACTGTCCTACAGCTTGCTGTTAGGAGGGAATCTGCAGCTTGCAGTGAAAGCGCTTCCAGAGGGGAGTCTAATGAGGGCAAAGATTTGATGATAGCAGCTTCCCTGCGGGAGATACTCTCTTCGCCATAATCGAATTATTTGGCGAAAGTAAGTTACATTTCAGTACCCTATCCTAAAGCTTGCTGTTAGGAGGGAATCTGCAGCTTGCAGTGAAAGCGCTTCCAGAGGGGAGTCTAATGAGGGCAAAGATTTGATGGTAGCAGCTTCCCTGCGGGAGATACTCTCTTCGCCATAATCGAATTATTTGGCGAAAGTAAGTTACAATTCAGTACCCTATCCTAAAGCTTGCTGTTAGGAGGGAATCTGCAGCTTGCAGTGAAAGCGCTTCCAGAGGGGAGTCTAATGAGGGCAAACATTTGATGGTAGCAGCTTCCCTTCGGGAGATAGTCTCTTTGCCAAAATCGCATTATTAGGCGAAAGTAAGTTACAATTCAGTACCCTATCCTAAAGCTTGCTGTCAGGAGGGAATCTGCAGCTTGCAGTGAAAGCGCTTCCAGAGGGGAGTCTAATGAGGGCAAAGGTTTGATGGTAGCAGCTTCCCTGCGGGAGATACTCTCTTTGCCAAAATCGCATTATTAGGCGAAAGTATGTTACAATTCAGTACCCTATCCTAAAGCTTGCTGTTAGGAGGGAATCTGCAGCTTGCAGTGAAAGCGCTTCCAGAGGGGAGTCTATCGAGGGCAAAGATTTGATGGTAGCAGCTTCCCTGCGGGAGATAGTCTCTTTGCCAAAATCGCATTATTAGGCGAAAGTAAGTTACAATTCAGTACCCTATCCTAAAGCTTGCTGTTAGGAGGGAATCTGCAGCTTGCAGTGAAAGCGCTTCCAGAGGGGAGTCTAATGAGGGCAAACATTTGATGGTAGCAGCTTCCCTGCGGGAGATACTCTCTTTGCCAAAATCGCATTATTAGGCGAAAGTAAGTTACAATTCAGTACCCTGTCCTAAAGCTTGCTGTTAGGAGGGAATCTGCAGCTTGCAGTGAAAGCGCTTCCAGAGGGGAGTCTAATGAGGGCAAACATTTGATGGTAGCAGCTTCCCTGCGGGAGATAGTCTCTTTGCCAAAATCGCATTAATAGGCGAAAGTAAGTTACAATTCAGTACCCTATCCTAAAGCTTGCTGTTAGGAGGGAATCTGCAGCTTGCAGTGAACGCGCTTGCAGAGGGGAGTCTAATGAGGGCAAACATTTGATGGTAGCAGCTTCCCTGCGGGAGATACTCTCTTTGCCAAAATCGCATTATTAGGCGAAAGTAAGTTACAATTCAGTATACTGTCCTAAAGCTTGCTGTTAGGAGGGAATCTGCAGCTTGCAGTGAAAGCGCTTCCAGAGGGGAGTCTAATGAGGGCAAAGATTTGATGGTAGCAGCTTCCCTGCGGGAGATAGTCTCTTTGCCAAAATCGCATTATTAGGCGAAAGTAAGTTGCAATTCAGTATACTGTCCTAAAGCTTGCTGTTAGGAGAGAATCTGCAGCTTGCAGTGAAAGCGCTTCCAGAGGGGAGTCTAACGAGGGCAAAGATTTGATGGTAGCAGCTTCCCTGCGGGAGATAGTCTCTTCGCCATAATCGAATTATTTGGCGAAAGTAAGTTACAATTCAGTACCCTATCCTAAAGCTTGCTGTTAGGAGGGAATCTGCAGCTTGCAGTGAAAGCGCTTCCAGAGGGGAGTCTAACGAGGGCAAACATTTGATGGTAGCAGCTTCCCTGCGGGAGATACTCTCTTTGCCAAAATCGCATTATTAGGCGAAAGTAAGTTACAATTCAGTATACTGTCCTAAAGCTTGCTGTTAGGAGGGAATCTGCAGCTTGCAGTGAAAGCGCTTCCAGAGGGGAGTCTAACGAGGGCAAAGATTTGATGGTAGCAGCTTCCCTGCGGGAGATAATCTCTTCGCCATAATCGAATTATTTGGCGAAAGTAAGTTACAATTCAGTACCCTATCCTAAAGCTTGCTGTTAGGAGGGAATCTGCAGCTTGCAGTGAAAGCGCTTCCAGAGGGGAGTCTAATGAGGGCAAACATTTGATGGTAGCAGCTTCCCTGCGGGAGATACTCTCTTTGCCAAAATCGCATTATTAGGCGAAAGTAAGTTACAATTCAGTACACTATCCTAAAGCTTGCTGTTAGGAGGGAATCTGCAGCTTGCAGTGAAAGCGCTTCCAGAGGGGAGTATAATGAGGGCAAACTTTTGATGGTAGCAGCTTCCCTGCGTGAGATAGTCTCTTTGCCAAAATCGCATTATTAGGCGAAAGTAAGTCACAATTCAGTACCCCATCCTAAAGCTTGATGTTAGGAAGGAATCTGCAGCTTGCAGTGAAAGCGCTTCCAGAGGGGAGTCTAATGAGGGCAAACATTTGATGGTAGCAGCTTGCCTGCGGGAGATAGTCTCTTTGCCATAATCGCCTTAGTAGCCGCAGTTAAGTTACAATTCAGTAAACTGTCCTACAGCTTGCTGTTAGGAGGGAATCTGCAGCTTGCAGTGAAAGCGCTTCCAGAGGGGAGTCTAATGAGGGCAAAGATTTGATGATAGCAGCTTCCCTGCGGGAGATACTCTCTTCGCTATAATTGAATTATTTGGCGAAAGTAAGTTACATTTCAGTACCCTATCCTAAAGCTTGCTGTTAGGAGGGAATCTGCAGCTTGCAGTGAAAGCGCTTCCAGAGGGGAGTCTAATGAGGGCAAACATTTGATGGTAGCAGCTTCCCTGCGGGAGATACTCTCTTTGCCAAAATCGCATTATTAGGCGAAAGTAAGTTGCAATTCAGTATACTGTCCTAAAGCTTGCTGTTAGGAGGGAATCTGCAGCTTGCAGTGAAAGCGCTTCCAGAGGGGAGTCTAACGAGGGCAAAGATTTGATGGTAGCAGCTTCCCTGCGGGAGATAGTCTCTTCGCCATAATCGAATTATTTGGCGAAAGTAAGTTACAATTCAGTACCCTATCCTAAAGCTTGCTGTTAGGAGGGAATCTGCAGCTTGCAGTGAAAGCGCTTCCAGAGGGGAGTCTAACGAGGGCAAACATTTGATGGTAGCAGCTTCCCTGCGGGAGATACTCTCTTTGCCAAAATCGCATTATTAGGCGAAAGTAAGTTACAATTCAGTACACTATCCTAAAGCTTGCTGTTAGGAGGGAATCTGCAGCTTGCAGTGAAAGCGCTTCCAGAGGGGAGTCTAATGAGGGCAAACATTTGATGGTAGCAGCTTCCCTGCGGGAGATACTCTCTTTGCCAAAATCGCATTATTAGGCGAAAGTAAGTTACAATTCAGTATACTGTCCTAAAGCTTGCTGTTAGGAGGGAATCTGCAGCTTGCAGTGAAAGCGCTTCCAGAGGGGAGTCTAACGAGGGCAAAGATTTGATGGTAGCAGCTTCCCTGCGGGAGATAATCTCTTCGCCATAATTGAATTATTTGGCGAAAGTAAGTTACAATTCAGTACCCTATCCTAAAGCTTGCTGTTAGGAGGGAATCTGCAGCTTGCAGTGAAAGCGCTTCCAGAGGGGAGTCTAATGAGGGCAAACATTTGATGGTAGCAGCTTCCCTGCGGGAGATAGTCTCTTTGCCATAATCGCCTTAGTAGCCGCAGTTAAGTTACAATTCAGTACACTGTCCTACAGCTTGCTGTTAGGAGGGAATCTGCAGCTTGCAGTGAAAGCGCTTCCAGAGGGGAGTCTAATGAGGGCAAAGATTTGATGATAGCAGCTTCCCTGCGGGAGATACTCTCTTCGCCATAATCGAATTATTTGGCGAAAGTAAGTTACATTTCAGTACCCTATCCTAAAGCTTGCTGTTAGGAGGGAATCTGCAGCTTGCAGTGAAAGCGCTTCCAGAGGGGAGTCTAATGAGGGCAAAGATTTGATGGTAGCAGCTTCCCTGCGGGAGATACTCTCTTCGCCATAATCGAATTATTTGGCGAAAGTAAGTTACAATTCAGTACCCTATCCTAAAGCTTGCTGTTAGGAGGGAATCTGCAGCTTGCAGTGAAAGCGCTTCCAGAGGGGAGTCTAATGAGGGCAAACATTTGATGGTAGCAGCTTCCCTTCGGGAGATAGTCTCTTTGCCAAAATCGCATTATTAGGCGAAAGTAAGTTACAATTCAGTACCCTATCCTAAAGCTTGCTGTCAGGAGGGAATCTGCAGCTTGCAGTGAAAGCGCTTCCAGAGGGGAGTCTAATGAGGGCAAAGGTTTGATGGTAGCAGCTTCCCTGCGGGAGATACTCTCTTTGCCAAAATCGCATTATTAGGCGAAAGTATGTTACAATTCAGTACCCTATCCTAAAGCTTGCTGTTAGGAGGGAATCTGCAGCTTGCAGTGAAAGCGCTTCCAGAGGGGAGTCTATCGAGGGCAAAGATTTGATGGTAGCAGCTTCCCTGCGGGAGATAGTCTCTTTGCCAAAATCGCATTATTAGGCGAAAGTAAGTTACAATTCAGTACCCTATCCTAAAGCTTGCTATTAGGAGGGAATCTGCAGCTTGCAGTGAAAGCGCTTCCAGAGGGGAGTCTAATGAGGGCAAACATTTGATGGTAGCAGCTTCCCTGCGGGAGATACTCTCTTTGCCAAAATCGCATTAATAGGCGAAAGTAAGTTACAATTCAGTACCCTATCCTAAAGCTTGCTGTTAGGAGGGAATCTGCAGCTTGCAGTGAAAGCGCTTCCAGAGGGGAGTCTAATGAGGGCAAAGATTTGATGGTAGCAGCTTCCCTGCGGGAGTTAGTCTCTTTGCCAAAATCGCATTATTAGGCGAAAGTAAGTTACAATTCAGTACCCTATCCTAAAGCTTGCTGTTAGGAGGGAATCTGCAGCTTGCAGTGAAAGCGCTTCCAGAGGGGAGTCTAATGAGGGCAAAGATTTGATGGTAGCAGCTTCCCTGCGGGAGATACTCTCTTTGCCAAAATCGCATTAATAGGCGAAAGTAAGTTACAATTCAGTACCCTATCCTAAAGCTTGCTGTTAGGAGGGAATCTGCAGCTTGCAGTGAAAGCGCTTCCAGAGGGGAGTCTAATGAGGGCAAAGATTTGATGGTAGCAGCTTCCCTGCGGGAGTTAGTCTCTTTGCCAAAATCGCATTATTAGGCGAAAGTAAGTTACAATTCAGTACCCTATCCTAAAGCTTGCTGTTAGGAGGGAATCTGCAGCTTGCAGTGAAAGCGCTTCCAGAGGGGAGTCTAATGAGGGCAAAGATTTGATGGTAGCAGCTTCCCTGCGGGAGATACTCTCTTTGCCAAAATCGCATTATTAGGCGAAAGTAAGTTACAATTCAGTATACTGTCCTAAAGCTTGCTGTTAGGAGGGAATCTGCAGCTTGCAGTGAAAGCGCTTCCAGAGGGGAGTCTAATGAGGGCAAACATTTGATGGTAGCAGCTTCCCTGCGGGAGATAGTCTCTTTGCCAAAATCGCATTATTAGGCGAAAGTAAGTTGCAATTCAGTATACTGTCCTAAAGCTTGCTGTTAGGAGGGAATCTGCAGCTTGCAGTGAAAGCGCTTCCAGAGGAGAGTCTAACGAGGGCAAAGATTTGATGGTAGCAGCTTCCCTGCGGGAGATAGTCTCTTCGCCATAATCGAATTATTTGGCGAAAGTAAGTTACAATTCAGTACCCTATCCTAAAGCTTGCTGTTAGGAGGGAATCTGCAGCTTGCAGTGAAAGCGCTTCCAGAGGGGAGTCTAACGAGGGCAAACATTTGATGGTAGCAGCTTCCCTGCGGGAGATACTCTCTTTGCCAAAATCGCATTATTAGGCGAAAGAAAGTTACAATTCAGTATACTGTCCTAAAGCTTGCTGTTAGGAGGGAATCTGCAGCTTGCAGTGAAAGCGCTTCCAGAGGGGAGTCTAACGAGGGCAAAGATTTGATGGTAGCAGCTTCCCTGCGGGAGATAATCTCTTCGCCATAATCGAATTATTTGGCGAAAGTAAGTTACAATTCAGTACCCTATCCTAAAGCTTGCTGTTAGGAGGGAATCTGCAGCTTGCAGTGAAAGCGCTTCCAGAGGGGAGTCTAATGAGGGCAAACATTTGATGGTAGCAGCTTCCCTGCGGGAGATACTCTCTTTGCCAAAATCGCATTATTAGGCGAAAGTAAGTTACAATTCAGTACACTATCCTAAAGCTTGCTGTTAGGAGGGAATCTGCAGCTTGCAGTGAAAGCGCTTCCAGAGGGGAGTATAATGAGGGCAAACTTTTGATGGTAGCAGCTTCCCTGCGTGAGATAGTCTCTTTGCCAAAATCGCATTATTAGGCGAAAGTAAGTCACAATTCAGTACCCCATCCTAAAGCTTGATGATAGGAAGGAATCTGCAGCTTGCAGTGAAAGCGCTTCCAGAGGGGAGTCTAATGAGGGCAAACATTTGATGGTAGCAGCTTCCCTGCGGGAGATAGTCTCTTTGCCATAATCGCCTTAGTAGCCGCAGTTAAGTTACAATTCAGTAAACTGTCCTACAGCTTGCTGTTAGGAGGGAATCTGCAGCTTGCAGTGAAAGCGCTTCCAGAGGGGAGTCTAATGAGGGCAAGCATTTGATGGTAGCAGCTTCCCTGCGGGAGATACTCTCTTCGCCATAATCGAATTATTTGGCGAAAGTAAGTTACATTTCAGTACCCTATCCTAAAGCTTGCTGTTAGGAGGGAATCTGCAGCTTGCAGTGAAAGCGCTTCCAGAGGGGAGTCTAATGAGGGCAAACATTTGATGTTAGCAGCTTCCCTGCGGGAGATACTCTCTTTGCCAAAATCGCATTATTAGGCGAAAGTAAGTTACAATTCAGTACCCTATCCTAAAGCTTGCTGTTAGGAGGGAATCTGCAGCTTGCAGTGAAAGCGCTTCCAGAGGGGAGTCTATTGAGGGCAAACATTTGATGGTAGCAGCTTCCCTGCGGGAGATAGTCTCTTTGCCAAAATCGCATTATTAGGCGAAAGTAAGTTACAATTCAGTACCCTATCCTAAAGCTTGCTGTTAGGAAGGAATCTGCAGCTTGCAGTGAAAGCGCTTCCAGAGGGGAGTCTAATGAGGGCAAAGATTTGATGGTAGCAGCTTCCCTGCGGGAGATACTCTCTTTGCCAAAATCGCCTTATTAGGCGAAAGTAAGTTACAATTCAGTACCCTATCCTAAAGCTTGCTGTTAGGAGGGAATCTGCAGCTTGCAGTGAAAGCGCTTCCAGAGGGGAGTCTAATGAGGGCAAAGATTTGATGGTAGCAGCTTCCCTGCGGGAGATACTCTCTTTGCCAAAATCGCCTTATTAGGCGAAAGTAAGTTACAATTCAGTACCCCATCCTAAAGCTTGCTGTTAGGAGGGAATCTGCAGCTTGCAGTGAAAGCGCTTCCAGAGGGGAGTCTAATGAGGGCAAACATTTGATGGTAGCAGCTTCCCTGCGGGAGATAGTCTCTTTGCCAAAATCGCATTATTAGGCGAAAGTAAGTTACAATTCAGTACCCTATCCTAAAGCTTGCTGTTAGGAGGGAATCTGCAGCTTGCAGTGAAAGCGCTTCCAGAGGGGAGTCTAATGAGGGCAAAGATTTGATGGTAGCAGCTTCCCTGCGGGAGACACTCTCTTCGCCATAATCGAATTATTTGGCGAAAGTAAGTTACAATTCAGTACCCTATCCTAAAGCTTGCTGTTAGGAGGGAATCTGCAGCTTGCAGTGAAAGCGCTTCCAGAGGGGAGTCTAATGAGGGCAAACATTTGATGGTAGCAGCTTCCCTGCGGGAGATAGTCTCTTTGCCAAAATCGCTTTATTAGGCGAAAGTAAGTTACAATTCAGTATACTGTCCTAAAGCTTGCTGTTAGGAGGGAATCTGCAGCTTGCAGTGAAAGCGCTTCCAGAGGGGAGTCTAATGAGGGCAAAGATTTGATGATAGCAGCTTCCCTGCGGGAGATAGTCTCTTTGCCAAAATCGCATTATTAGGCGAAAGTAAGTTACAATTCAGTACCCTATCCTAAAGCTTGCTGTTAGGAGGGTATCTGCAGCTTGCAGTGAAAGCGCTTCCAGAGGGGAGTCTAACGAGGGCAAACATTTGATGGTAGCATCTTCCCTGCGGGAGATAGTCTCTTTGCCATAATCGCCTTAGTAGCCGCAGTTAAGTTACAATTCAGTACACTGTCCTACAGCTTGCTGTTAAGAGGGAATCTGCAGCTTGCAGTGAAAGCGCTTCCAGAGGGGAGTCTAATGACGGCAAAGATTTGATGGTAGCAGCTTCCCTGCGGGAGATAATCTCTTCGCCATAATCGAATTATTTGGCGAAAGTAAGTTACAATTCAGTACCCTATCCTAAAGCTTGCTGTTAGGAGGGAATCTGCAGCTTGCAGTGAAAGCGCTTCCAGAGGGGAGTCTAATGAGGGCAAACATTTGATGGTAGCAGCTTCCCTGCGGGAGATACTCTCTTTGCCAAAATCGCATTATTAGGCGAAAGTAAGTTACAATTCAGTACACTATCCTAAAGCTTGCTGTTAGGAGGGAATCTGCAGCTTGCAGTGAAAGCGCTTCCAGAGGGGAGTATAATGAGGGCAAACTTTTGATGGTAGCAGCTTCCCTGCGTGAGATAGTCTCTTTGCCAAAATCGCATTATTAGGCGAAAGTAAGTCACAATTCAGTACCCCATCCTAAAGCTTGATGATAGGAAGGAATCTGCAGCTTGCAGTGAAAGCGCTTCCAGAGGGGAGTCTAATGAGGGCAAACATTTGATGGTAGCAGCTTCCCTGCGGGAGATAGTCTCTTTGCCATAATCGCCTTAGTAGCCGCAGTTAAGTTACAATTCAGTAAACTGTCCTACAGCTTGCTGTTAGGAGGGAATCTGCAGCTTGCAGTGAAAGCGCTTCCAGAGGGGAGTCTAATGAGGGCAAGCATTTGATGGTAGCAGCTTCCCTGCGGGAGATACTCTCTTCGCCATAATCGAATTATTTGGCGAAAGTAAGTTACATTTCAGTACCCTATCCTAAAGCTTGCTGTTAGGAGGGAATCTGCAGCTTGCAGTGAAAGCGCTTCCAGAGGGGAGTCTAATGAGGGCAAACATTTGATGTTAGCAGCTTCCCTGCGGGAGATACTCTCTTTGCCAAAATCGCATTATTTGGCGAAAGTAAGTTACAATTCAGTATACTGTCCTAAAGCTTGCTGTTAGGAGGGAATCTGCAGCTTGCAGTGAAAGCGCTTCCAGAGGGGAGTCTAATGAGGGCAAACATTTGATGGTAGCAGCTTCCCTGCGGGAGATAGTCTCTTTGCCAAAATCGCATTATTAGGCGAAAGTAAGTTACAATTCAGTATACTGTCCTAAAGCTTGCTGTTAGGAGGGAATCTGCAGCTTGCAGTGAAAGCGCTTCCAGAGGGGAGTCTAATGAGGGCAAAGATTTGATGGTAGCAGCTTCCCTGCGGGAGATACTCTCTTCGCCATAATCGAATTATTTGGCGAAAGTAAGTTACAATTCAGTACCCTATCCTAAAGCTTGCTGTTAGGAGGGAATCTGCAGCTTGCAGTGAAAGCGCTTCCAGAGGGGAGTCTAATGAGGGCAAACATTTGATGGTAGCAGCTTCCCTGCGGGAGATAGTCTCTTTGCCAAAATCGCTTTATTAGGCGAAAGTAAGTTACAATTCAGTATACTGTCCTAAAGCTTGCTGTTAGGAGGGAATCTGCAGCTTGCAGTGAAAGCGCTTCCAGAGGGGAGTCTAATGAGGGCAAAGATTTGATGATAGCAGCTTCCCTGCGGGAGATAGTCTCTTTGCCAAAATCGCATTATTAGGCGAAAGTAAGTTACAATTCAGTACCCTATCCTAAAGCTTGCTGTTAGGAGGGTATCTGCAGCTTGCAGTGAAAGCGCTTCCAGAGGGGAGTCTAACGAGGGCAAACATTTGATGGTAGCATCTTCCCTGCGGGAGATAGTCTCTTTGCCATAATCGCCTTAGTAGCCGCAGTTAAGTTACAATTCAGTACACTGTCCTACAGCTTGCTGTTAAGAGGGAATCTGCAGCTTGCAGTGAAAGCGCTTCCAGAGGGGAGTCTAATGAGGGCAAACATTTGATGGTAGCAGCTTCCCTGCGGGAGATACTCTCTTCGCCAAAATCGCATTATTAGGCGAAAGTAAGTTACAATTCAGTACCCCATCCTAAAGCTTGCTGTTAGGAGGGAATCTGCAGCTTGCAGTGAAAGCGCTTCCAGAGGGGAGTCTAATGAGGGCAAACATTTGATGGTAGCAGCTTCCCTGCGGGAGATACTCTCTTTGCCAAAATCGCATTATTAGGCGAAAGTAAGTTACAATTCAGTACCCTATCCTAAAGCTTGCTGTTAGGAGGGAATCTGCTGCTTGCAGTGAAAGCGCTTCCAGAGGGGAGTCTAATGAGGGCAAAGATTTGATGGTAGCAGCTTCCCTGCGGGAGATACTCTCTTTGCCAAAATCGCATTATTTGGCGAAAGTAAGTTACAATTCAGTATACTGTCCTAAAGCTTGCTGTTAGGAGGGAATCTGCAGCTTGCAGTGAAAGCGCTTCCAGAGGGGAGTCTAATGAGGGCAAACATTTGATGGTAGCAGCTTCCCTGCGGGAGATAGTCTCTTTGCCAAAATCGCATTATTAGGCGAAAGTAAGTTACAATTCAGTACCCTATCCTAAAGCTTGCTGTTAGGAGGGAATCTGCAGCTTGCAGTGAAAGCGCTTCCAGAGGCGAGTCTATCGAGGGCAAACATTTGATGGTAGCAGCTTCCCTGCGGGAGATACTCTCTTTGCCAAAATCGCATTATTAGGCGAAAGTAAGTTACAATTCAGTACCCTATCCTAAAGCTTGCTGTTAGGAGGGAATCTGCAGCTTGCAGTGAAAGCGCTTCCAGAGGGGAGTCTAATGAGGGCAAAGATTTGATGATAGCAGCTTCCCTGCGGGAGATAGTCTCTTTGCCATAATCGCCTTAGTAGCCGCAGTTAAGTTACAATTCAGTACACTGTCCTACAGCTTGCTGTTAGGAGGGAATCTGCAGCTTGCAGTGAAAGCGCTTCCAGAGGGGAGTCTAATGAGGGCAAACATTTGATGGTAGCAGCTTCCCTGCGGGAGATACTCTCTTCGCCATAATCGCTTTATTAGGCGAAAGTAAGTTACAATTCAGTACCCTATCCTAAAGCTTGCTGTTAGGAGGGAATCTGCAGCTTGCAGTGAAAGCGCTTCCAGAGGGGAGTCTAATGAGGGCAAACATTTGATGTTAGCAGCTTCCCTGCGAGAGATACTCTCTTTGCCAAAATCGCATTATTAGGCGAAAGTAAGTTACAATTCAGTATACTGTCCTAAAGCTTGCTGTTCGGAGGGAATCTGCAGCTTGCAGTGAAAGCGCTTCCAGAGGGGAGTCTAATGAGGGCAAACATTTGATGGTAGCAGCTTCCCTGCGGGAGATACTCTCTTTGCCAAAATCGCATTATTAGGCGAAAGTAAGTTACAATTCAGTACCCTATCCTAAAGCTTGCTGTTAGGAGGGAATCTGCAGCTTGCAGTGAAAGCGCTTCCAGAGGGGAGACTAACGAGGGCAAATATTTGATGGTAGCAGCTTCCCTGCGGGAGATAGTCTCTTTGCCAAAATCGCATTATTAGGCGAAAGTAAGTTACAATTCAGTACCCTATCCTAAAGCTTGCTGTTAGGAGGGAATCTGCAGCTTGCAGTGAAAGCGCTTCCAGAGTGGAGTCTAATGAGGGCAAACATTTGATGGTAGCAGCTTCCCTGCGGGAGATACTATCTTCGCCATAATCGAATTATTTGGCGAAAGTAAGTTACAATTCAGTACCCTATCCTAAAGCTTGCTGTTAGGAGGGAATCTGCAGCTTGCAGTGAAAGCGCTTCCAGAGGGGAGTCTAATGAGGGCAAACATTTGATGGTAGCAGCTTCCCTGCGGGAGATAGTCTCTTTGCCAAAATCGCATTATTAGGCGAAAGTAAGTTACAATTCAGTACCCTATCCTAAAGCTTGCTGTTAGGAGGGAATCTGCAGCTTGCAGTGAAAGCGCTTCCAGAGGGGAGTCTAACGAGGGCAAACATTTGATGGTAGCAGCTTCCCTGCGGGAGATAGTCTCTTTGCCATAATCGCCTTAGTAGCCGCAGTTAAGTTACAATTCAGTAAACTGTCCTACAGCTTGCTGTTAGGAGGGAATCTGCAGCTTGCAGTGAAAGCGCTTCCAGAGGGGAGTCTAATGAGGGCAAAGATTTGATGTTAGCAGCTTCCCTGCGAGAGATACTCTCTTTGCAAAAATCGCATTATTAGGCGAAAGTAAGTTACAATTCAGTACCCTATCCTAAAGCTTGCTGTTAGGAGGGAATCTGCAGCTTGCAGTGAAAGCGCTTCCAGAGGGGAGTCTAATGAGGGCAAACATTTGATGGTAGCAGCTTCCCTGCGGGAGATAGTCTCTTTGCCATAAACGCCTTAGTAGCCGCAGTTAAGATACAATTCAGTACACTGTCCTACAACTTGCTGTTAGGAGGGAATCTGCAGCTTGCAGTGAAAGCGCTTCCAGAGGGGAGTCTAATGACGGCAAAGATTTGATGGTAGCAGCTTCCCTGCGGGAGATACTCTCATTGCCATAATCGCTTTATTAGGCGAAAGTAAGTTACAATTCAGTACCCTATCCTAAAGCTTGCTGTTAGGAGGGAATCTGCAGCTTGCAGTGAAAGCGCTTCCAGAGGGGAGTCTAATGAGGGCAAACATTTGATGTTAGCAGCTTCCCTGCGAGAGATACTCTCTTTGCCAAAATCGCATTATTAGGCGAAAGTAAGTTACAATTCAGTATACTGTCCTAAAGCTTGCTGTTAGGAGGGAATCTGCAGCTTGCAGTGAAAGCGCTTCCAGAGGGGAGTCTAATGAGGGCAAACATTTGATGGTAGCAGCTTCCCTGCTGGAGATACTCTCTTTGCCAAAATCGCATTATTAGGCGAAAGTATGTTACAATTCAGTACCCTATCCTAAAGCTTGCTGTTAGGAGGGAATCTGCAGCTTGCAGTGAAAGCGCTTCCAGAGGCGCGTCTAACGAGGGCAAACATTTGATGGTAGCAGCTTCCCTGCGGGAGATAGTCTCTTTGCCATAATCGCCTTAGTAGCCGCAGTTAAGTTACAATTCAGTACACTGTCCTACAGCTTGCTGTTAGGAGGGAATCTGCAGCTTGCAGTGAAAGCGCTTCCAGAGGGGAGTCTAATGAGGGCAAAGATTTGATGGTAGCAGCTTCCCTGCGGGAGATACTCTCTTCGCCATAATCGCTTTATTAGGCGTAAGTAAGTTACAATTCAGTACCCTATCCTAAAGCTTGCTGTTAGGAGGGAATCTGCAGCTTGCAGTGAAAGCGCTTCCAGAGGGGAGTCTAATGAGGGCAAACATTTGATGGTAGCAGCTTCCCTGCGAGAGATACTCTCTTTGCCAAAATCGCATTATTAGGCGAAAGTAAGTTACAATTCAGTACCCTATCCTAAAGCTTGCTGTTAGGAGGGAATCTGCAGCTTGCAGTGAAAGCGCTTCCAGAGGGGAGTCTAATGAGGGCAAAGATTTGATGGTAGCAGCTTCCCTGCGGGAGATAGTCTCTTTGCCAAAATCGAATTATTTGGCGAAAGTAAGTTACAATTCAGTACCCTATCCTAAAGCTTGCTGTTAGGAGGGAATCTGCAGCTTGCAGTGAAAGCGCTTCCAGAGGGGAGTCTAATGAGGGCAAGGATTTGATGGTAGCAGCATCCCTGCGGGATATAGTCTCTTTGCCATAATCGCCTTAGTAGCCGCAGTTAAGTTACAATTCAGAACACTGTCCTACAGCTTGCTGTTAGGAGGGAATCTGCAGCTTGCAGTGAAAGCGCTTCCAGAGGGGAGTCTAATGACGGCAAAGATTTGATGGTAGCAGCTTCCCTGCGGGAGATACTCTCTTCGCCATAATCGCTTTATTAGGCGAAAGTAAGTTACAATTCAGTACCCTATCCTAAAGCTTGCTGTTAGGAGGGAATCTGCAGCTTGCAGTGAAAGCGCTTCCAGAGGGGAGTCTAATGAGGGCAAAGATTTGATGGTAACAGCTTCCCTGCGTGAGATACTCTCTTCGCCATAATCGAATTATTTGGCAAAAGTAAGTTACAATTCAGTACCCTATCCTAAAGCTTGCTGTTAGGAGGGAATCTGCAGCTTGCAGTGAAAGCGCTTCCAGAGGCGAGTCTAACGAGGGCAAACATTTGATGGTAGCAGCTTCCCTGCGGGAGATAGTCTCTTTGCCAAAATCGCATTATTAGGCGAAAGTAAGTTACAATTCAGTACCCTATCCTAAAGCTTGCTGTTAGGAGGGAATCTGCAGCTTGCAGTGAAAGCGCTTCCAGAGGGGAGTCTAACGAGGGCAAACATTTGATGGTAGCAGCTTCCCTGCGGGAGATACTCTCTTTGCCAAAATCGCATTATTAGGCGAAAGTAAGTTACAATTCAGTACCCTATCCTAAAGCTTGCTGTTAGGAGGGAATCTGCAGCTTGCAGTGAAAGCGCTTCCAGAGGGGAGACTAACGAGGGCAAATATTTGATGGTAGCAGCTTCCCTGCGGGAGATAGTCTCTTTGCCAAAATCGCATTATTAGGCGAAAGTAAGTTACAATTCAGTACCCTATCCTAAAGCTTGCTGTTAGGAGGGAATCTGCAGCTTGCAGTGAAAGCGCTTCCAGAGGGGAGTCTAATGAGGGCAAACATTTGATGGTAGCAGCTTCCCTGCGGGAGATACTCTCTTCGCCATAATCGAATTATTAGGCGAAAGTAAGTTACAATTCAGTACCCTATCCTAAAGCTTGCTGTTAGGAGGGAATCTGCAGCTTGCAGTGAAAGCGCTTCCAGAGGGGAGTCTAATGAGGGCAAACATTTGATGGTAGCAGCTTCCCTGCGGGAGATAGTCTCTTTGCCAAAATCGCATTATTAGGCGAAAGTAAGTTACAATTCAGTACCCTATCCAAAGCTTGCTGTTAGGAGGAAATCTGCAGCTTGCAGTGAAAGTGCTTCCAGAGGGGAGTCTAATGAGGGCAAAGATTTGATGGTAGCAGCTTCCCTGCGGGAGATACTCTCTTCGCCATAATCGCTTTATTAGGCGAAAGTAAGTTACGATTCAGTACCCTATCCTAAAGCTTGCTGTTAGGAGGGAATCTGCAGCTTGCAGTGAAAGCGCTTCCAGAGGGGAGTCTAATGAGGGCAAACATTTGATGTTAGCAGCTTCCCTGCGAGAGATACTCTCTTTGCCAAAATCGCATTATTAGGCGAAAGTAAGTTACAATTCAGTACCCTATCCTAAAGCTTGCTGTTAGGAGGGAATCTGCAGCTTGCAGTGAAAGCGCTTCCAGAGGGGAGTCTAATGAGGGCAAAGATTTGATGGTAGCAGCTTCCCTGCGGGAGATATTCTCTTTGCCAAAATCGAATTATTTGGCGAAAGTAAGTTACAATTCAGTACCCTATCCTAAAGCTTGCTGTTAGGAGGGAATCTGCAGCTTGCAGTGAAAGCGCTTCCAGAGGGGAGTCTAATGAGGGCAAACATTTGATGGTAGCAGCTTCCCTGCGGGAGATATTCTCTTTGCCATAATCGCATTATTAGGCGAAAGTAAGTTACAATTCTGTACCCTATCCTAAAGCTTGCTGTTAGGAGGGAATCTGCAGCTTGCAGTGAAAGCGCTTCCAGAGGCGAGTCTAACGAGGGCAAAGATTTGATGGTAGCAGCTTCCCTGCGGGAGATAGTCTCTTTGCCAAAATCGCATTATTAGGCGAAAGTAAGTTACAATTCAGTACCCTATCCTAAAGCTTGCTGTTAGGAGGGAATCTGCAGCTTGCAGTGAAAGCGCTTCCAGAGGGGAGACTAACGAGGGCAAATATTTGATGGTAGCAGCTTCCCTGCGGGAGATAGTCTCTTTGCCAAAATCGCATTATTAGGCGAAAGTAAGTTACAATTCAGTACCCTATCCTAAAGCTTGCTGTTAGGAGGGAATCTGCAGCTTGCAGTGAAAGCGCTTCCAGAGGGGAGTCTAATGAGGGCAAACATTTGATGGTAGCAGCTTCCCTGCGGGAGATACTCTCTTCGCCATAATCGAATTATTAGGCGAAAGTAAGTTACAATTCAGTACCCTATCCTAAAGCTTGCTGTTAGGAGGGAATCTGCAGCTTGCAGTGAAAGCGCTTCCAGAGGGGAGTCTAATGAGGGCAAACATTTGATGGTAGCAGCTTCCCTGCGGGAGATAGTCTCTTTGCCAAAATCGCATTATTAGGCGAAAGTAAGTTACAATTCAGTACCCTATCCAAAGCTTGCTGTTAGGAGGAAATCTGCAGCTTGCAGTGAAAGTGCTTCCAGAGGGGAGTCTAATGAGGGCAAAGATTTGATGGTAGCAGCTTCCCTGCGGGAGATACTCTCTTCGCCATAATCGCTTTATTAGGCGAAAGTAAGTTACGATTCAGTACCCTATCCTAAAGCTTGCTGTTAGGAGGGAATCTGCAGCTTGCAGTGAAAGCGCTTCCAGAGGGGAGTCTAATGAGGGCAAACATTTGATGTTAGCAGCTTCCCTGCGAGAGATACTCTCTTTGCCAAAATCGCATTATTAGGCGAAAGTAAGTTACAATTCAGTACCCTATCCTAAAGCTTGCTGTTAGGAGGGAATCTGCAGCTTGCAGTGAAAGCGCTTCCAGAGGGGAGTCTAATGAGGGCAAAGATTTGATGGTAGCAGCTTCCCTGCGGGAGATATTCTCTTTGCCAAAATCGAATTATTTGGCGAAAGTAAGTTACAATTCAGTACCCTATCCTAAAGCTTGCTGTTAGGAGGGAATCTGCAGCTTGCAGTGAAAGCGCTTCCAGAGGGGAGTCTAATGAGGGCAAACATTTGATGGTAGCAGCTTCCCTGCGGGAGATAGTCTCTTTGCCAAAATCGCATTATTAGGCGAAAGTAAGTTACAATTCAGTATACTGTCCTAAAGCTTGCTGTTAGGAGGGAATCTGCAGCTTGCAGTGAAAGCGCTTCCAGAGGGGAGTCTAATGAGGGCAAAGATTTGATGGTAGCAGCTTCCCTGCGGGAGATACTCTCTTCGCCATAATCGAATTATTTGGCGAAAGTAAGTTACAATTCAGTACCCTATCCTAAAGCTTGCTGTTAGGAGGGAATCTGCAGCTTGCAGTGAAAGCGCTTCCAGAGGGGAGTCTAATGAGGGCAAACATTTGATGGTAGCAGCTTCCCTGCGGGAGATAGTCTCTTTGCCAAAATCGCTTTATTAGGCGAAAGTAAGTTACAATTCAGTATACTGTCCTAAAGCTTGCTGTTAGGAGGGAATCTGCAGCTTGCAGTGAAAGCGCTTCCAGAGGGGAGTCTAATGAGGGCAAAGATTTGATGATAGCAGCTTCCCTGCGGGAGATAGTCTCTTTGCCAAAATCGCATTATTAGGCGAAAGTAAGTTACAATTCAGTACCCTATCCTAAAGCTTGCTGTTAGGAGGGTATCTGCAGCTTGCAGTGAAAGCGCTTCCAGAGGGGAGTCTAACGAGGGCAAACATTTGATGGTAGCATCTTCCCTGCGGGAGATAGTCTCTTTGCCATAATCGCCTTAGTAGCCGCAGTTAAGTTACAATTCAGTACACTGTCCTACAGCTTGCTGTTAAGAGGGAATCTGCAGCTTGCAGTGAAAGCGCTTCCAGAGGGGAGTCTAATGAGGGCAAACATTTGATGGTAGCAGCTTCCCTGCGGGAGATACTCTCTTCGCCAAAATCGCATTATTAGGCGAAAGTAAGTTACAATTCAGTACCCCATCCTAAAGCTTGCTGTTAGGAGGGAATCTGCAGCTTGCAGTGAAAGCGCTTCCAGAGGGGAGTCTAATGAGGGCAAACATTTGATGGTAGCAGCTTCCCTGCGGGAGATACTCTCTTTGCCAAAATCGCATTATTAGGCGAAAGTAAGTTACAATTCAGTACCCTATCCTAAAGCTTGCTGTTAGGAGGGAATCTGCTGCTTGCAGTGAAAGCGCTTCCAGAGGGGAGTCTAATGAGGGCAAAGATTTGATGGTAGCAGCTTCCCTGCGGGAGATACTCTCTTTGCCAAAATCGCATTATTTGGCGAAAGTAAGTTACAATTCAGTATACTGTCCTAAAGCTTGCTGTTAGGAGGGAATCTGCAGCTTGCAGTGAAAGCGCTTCCAGAGGGGAGTCTAATGAGGGCAAACATTTGATGGTAGCAGCTTCCCTGCGGGAGATAGTCTCTTTGCCAAAATCGCATTATTAGGCGAAAGTAAGTTACAATTCAGTACCCTATCCTAAAGCTTGCTGTTAGGAGGGAATCTGCAGCTTGCAGTGAAAGCGCTTCCAGAGGCGAGTCTATCGAGGGCAAACATTTGATGGTAGCAGCTTCCCTGCGGGAGATACTCTCTTTGCCAAAATCGCATTATTAGGCGAAAGTAAGTTACAATTCAGTACCCTATCCTAAAGCTTGCTGTTAGGAGGGAATCTGCAGCTTGCAGTGAAAGCGCTTCCAGAGGGGAGTCTAATGAGGGCAAAGATTTGATGATAGCAGCTTCCCTGCGGGAGATAGTCTCTTTGCCATAATCGCCTTAGTAGCCGCAGTTAAGTTACAATTCAGTACACTGTCCTACAGCTTGCTGTTAGGAGGGAATCTGCAGCTTGCAGTGAAAGCGCTTCCAGAGGGGAGTCTAATGAGGGCAAACATTTGATGGTAGCAGCTTCCCTGCGGGAGATACTCTCTTCGCCATAATCGCTTTATTAGGCGAAAGTAAGTTACAATTCAGTACCCTATCCTAAAGCTTGCTGTTAGGAGGGAATCTGCAGCTTGCAGTGAAAGCGCTTCCAGAGGGGAGTCTAATGAGGGCAAACATTTGATGTTAGCAGCTTCCCTGCGAGAGATACTCTCTTTGCCAAAATCGCATTATTAGGCGAAAGTAAGTTACAATTCAGTATACTGTCCTAAAGCTTGCTGTTCGGAGGGAATCTGCAGCTTGCAGTGAAAGCGCTTCCAGAGGGGAGTCTAATGAGGGCAAACATTTGATGGTAGCAGCTTCCCTGCGGGAGATACTCTCTTTGCCAAAATCGCATTATTAGGCGAAAGTAAGTTACAATTCAGTACCCTATCCTAAAGCTTGCTGTTAGGAGGGAATCTGCAGCTTGCAGTGAAAGCGCTTCCAGAGGGGAGACTAACGAGGGCAAATATTTGATGGTAGCAGCTTCCCTGCGGGAGATAGTCTCTTTGCCAAAATCGCATTATTAGGCGAAAGTAAGTTACAATTCAGTACCCTATCCTAAAGCTTGCTGTTAGGAGGGAATCTGCAGCTTGCAGTGAAAGCGCTTCCAGAGTGGAGTCTAATGAGGGCAAACATTTGATGGTAGCAGCTTCCCTGCGGGAGATACTATCTTCGCCATAATCGAATTATTTGGCGAAAGTAAGTTACAATTCAGTACCCTATCCTAAAGCTTGCTGTTAGGAGGGAATCTGCAGCTTGCAGTGAAAGCGCTTCCAGAGGGGAGTCTAATGAGGGCAAACATTTGATGGTAGCAGCTTCCCTGCGGGAGATAGTCTCTTTGCCAAAATCGCATTATTAGGCGAAAGTAAGTTACAATTCAGTACCCTATCCTAAAGCTTGCTGTTAGGAGGGAATCTGCAGCTTGCAGTGAAAGCGCTTCCAGAGGGGAGTCTAACGAGGGCAAACATTTGATGGTAGCAGCTTCCCTGCGGGAGATAGTCTCTTTGCCATAATCGCCTTAGTAGCCGCAGTTAAGTTACAATTCAGTAAACTGTCCTACAGCTTGCTGTTAGGAGGGAATCTGCAGCTTGCAGTGAAAGCGCTTCCAGAGGGGAGTCTAATGAGGGCAAAGATTTGATGTTAGCAGCTTCCCTGCGAGAGATACTCTCTTTGCAAAAATCGCATTATTAGGCGAAAGTAAGTTACAATTCAGTACCCTATCCTAAAGCTTGCTGTTAGGAGGGAATCTGCAGCTTGCAGTGAAAGCGCTTCCAGAGGGGAGTCTAATGAGGGCAAACATTTGATGGTAGCAGCTTCCCTGCGGGAGATAGTCTCTTTGCCATAAACGCCTTAGTAGCCGCAGTTAAGATACAATTCAGTACACTGTCCTACAACTTGCTGTTAGGAGGGAATCTGCAGCTTGCAGTGAAAGCGCTTCCAGAGGGGAGTCTAATGACGGCAAAGATTTGATGGTAGCAGCTTCCCTGCGGGAGATACTCTCATTGCCATAATCGCTTTATTAGGCGAAAGTAAGTTACAATTCAGTACCCTATCCTAAAGCTTGCTGTTAGGAGGGAATCTGCAGCTTGCAGTGAAAGCGCTTCCAGAGGGGAGTCTAATGAGGGCAAACATTTGATGTTAGCAGCTTCCCTGCGAGAGATACTCTCTTTGCCAAAATCGCATTATTAGGCGAAAGTAAGTTACAATTCAGTATACTGTCCTAAAGCTTGCTGTTAGGAGGGAATCTGCAGCTTGCAGTGAAAGCGCTTCCAGAGGGGAGTCTAATGAGGGCAAACATTTGATGGTAGCAGCTTCCCTGCTGGAGATACTCTCTTTGCCAAAATCGCATTATTAGGCGAAAGTATGTTACAATTCAGTACCCTATCCTAAAGCTTGCTGTTAGGAGGGAATCTGCAGCTTGCAGTGAAAGCGCTTCCAGAGGCGCGTCTAACGAGGGCAAACATTTGATGGTAGCAGCTTCCCTGCGGGAGATAGTCTCTTTGCCATAATCGCCTTAGTAGCCGCAGTTAAGTTACAATTCAGTACACTGTCCTACAGCTTGCTGTTAGGAGGGAATCTGCAGCTTGCAGTGAAAGCGCTTCCAGAGGGGAGTCTAATGAGGGCAAAGATTTGATGGTAGCAGCTTCCCTGCGGGAGATACTCTCTTCGCCATAATCGCTTTATTAGGCGTAAGTAAGTTACAATTCAGTACCCTATCCTAAAGCTTGCTGTTAGGAGGGAATCTGCAGCTTGCAGTGAAAGCGCTTCCAGAGGGGAGTCTAATGAGGGCAAACATTTGATGGTAGCAGCTTCCCTGCGAGAGATACTCTCTTTGCCAAAATCGCATTATTAGGCGAAAGTAAGTTACAATTCAGTACCCTATCCTAAAGCTTGCTGTTAGGAGGGAATCTGCAGCTTGCAGTGAAAGCGCTTCCAGAGGGGAGTCTAATGAGGGCAAAGATTTGATGGTAGCAGCTTCCCTGCGGGAGATAGTCTCTTTGCCAAAATCGAATTATTTGGCGAAAGTAAGTTACAATTCAGTACCCTATCCTAAAGCTTGCTGTTAGGAGGGAATCTGCAGCTTGCAGTGAAAGCGCTTCCAGAGGGGAGTCTAATGAGGGCAAGGATTTGATGGTAGCAGCTTCCCTGCGGGATATAGTCTCTTTGCCATAATCGCCTTAGTAGCCGCAGTTAAGTTACAATTCAGAACACTGTCCTACAGCTTGCTGTTAGGAGGGAATCTGCAGCTTGCAGTGAAAGCGCTTCCAGAGGGGAGTCTAATGACGGCAAAGATTTGATGGTAGCAGCTTCCCTGCGGGAGATACTCTCTTCGCTATAATCGCTTTATTAGGCGAAAGTAAGTTACAATTCAGTACCCTATCCTAAAGCTTGCTGTTAGGAGGGAATCTGCAGCTTGCAGTGAAAGCGCTTCCAGAGGGGAGTCTAATGAGGGCAAAGATTTGATGGTAACAGCTTCCCTGCGTGAGATACTCTCTTCGCCATAATCGAATTATTTGGCAAAAGTAAGTTACAATTCAGTACCCTATCCTAAAGCTTGCTGTTAGGAGGGAATCTGCAGCTTGCAGTGAAAGCGCTTCCAGAGGCGAGTCTAACGAGGGCAAACATTTGATGGTAGCAGCTTCCCTGCGGGAGATAGTCTCTTTGCCAAAATCGCATTATTAGGCGAAAGTAAGTTACAATTCAGTACCCTATCCTAAAGCTTGCTGTTAGGAGGGAATCTGCAGCTTGCAGTGAAAGCGCTTCCAGAGGGGAGTCTAACGAGGGCAAACATTTGATGGTAGCAGCTTCCCTGCGGGAGATACTCTCTTTGCCAAAATCGCATTATTAGGCGAAAGTAAGTTACAATTCAGTACCCTATCCTAAAGCTTGCTGTTAGGAGGGAATCTGCAGCTTGCAGTGAAAGCGCTTCCAGAGGGGAGACTAACGAGGGCAAATATTTGATGGTAGCAGCTTCCCTGCGGGAGATAGTCTCTTTGCCAAAATCGCATTATTAGGCGAAAGTAAGTTACAATTCAGTACCCTATCCTAAAGCTTGCTGTTAGGAGGGAATCTGCAGCTTGCAGTGAAAGCGCTTCCAGAGGGGAGTCTAATGAGGGCAAACATTTGATGGTAGCAGCTTCCCTGCGGGAGATACTCTCTTCGCCATAATCGAATTATTAGGCGAAAGTAAGTTACAATTCAGTACCCTATCCTAAAGCTTGCTGTTAGGAGGGAATCTGCAGCTTGCAGTGAAAGCGCTTCCAGAGGGGAGTCTAATGAGGGCAAACATTTGATGGTAGCAGCTTCCCTGCGGGAGATAGTCTCTTTGCCAAAATCGCATTATTAGGCGAAAGTAAGTTACAATTCAGTACCCTATCCAAAGCTTGCTGTTAGGAGGAAATCTGCAGCTTGCAGTGAAAGTGCTTCCAGAGGGGAGTCTAATGAGGGCAAAGATTTGATGGTAGCAGCTTCCCTGCGGGAGATACTCTCTTCGCCATAATCGCTTTATTAGGCGAAAGTAAGTTACGATTCAGTACCCTATCCTAAAGCTTGCTGTTAGGAGGGAATCTGCAGCTTGCAGTGAAAGCGCTTCCAGAGGGGAGTCTAATGAGGGCAAACATTTGATGTTAGCAGCTTCCCTGCGAGAGATACTCTCTTTGCCAAAATCGCATTATTAGGCGAAAGTAAGTTACAATTCAGTACCCTATCCTAAAGCTTGCTGTTAGGAGGGAATCTGCAGCTTGCAGTGAAAGCGCTTCCAGAGGGGAGTCTAATGAGGGCAAAGATTTGATGGTAGCAGCTTCCCTGCGGGAGATATTCTCTTTGCCAAAATCGAATTATTTGGCGAAAGTAAGTTACAATTCAGTACCCTATCCTAAAGCTTGCTGTTAGGAGGGAATCTGCAGCTTGCAGTGAAAGCGCTTCCAGAGGGGAGTCTAATGAGGGCAAACATTTGATGGTAGCAGCTTCCCTGCGGGAGATATTCTCTTTGCCATAATCGCATTATTAGGCGAAAGTAAGTTACAATTCTGTACCCTATCCTAAAGCTTGCTGTTAGGAGGGAATCTGCAGCTTGCAGTGAAAGCGCTTCCAGAGGCGAGTCTAACGAGGGCAAAGATTTGATGGTAGCAGCTTCCCTGCGGGAGATAGTCTCTTTGCCAAAATCGCATTATTAGGCGAAAGTAAGTTACAATTCAGTACCCTATCCTAAAGCTTGCTGTTAGGAGGGAATCTGCAGCTTGCAGTGAAAGCGCTTCCAGAGGGGAGACTAACGAGGGCAAATATTTGATGGTAGCAGCTTCCCTGCGGGAGATAGTCTCTTTGCCAAAATCGCATTATTAGGCGAAAGTAAGTTACAATTCAGTACCCTATCCTAAAGCTTGCTGTTAGGAGGGAATCTGCAGCTTGCAGTGAAAGCGCTTCCAGAGGGGAGTCTAATGAGGGCAAACATTTGATGGTAGCAGCTTCCCTGCGGGAGATACTCTCTTCGCCATAATCGAATTATTAGGCGAAAGTAAGTTACAATTCAGTACCCTATCCTAAAGCTTGCTGTTAGGAGGGAATCTGCAGCTTGCAGTGAAAGCGCTTCCAGAGGGGAGTCTAATGAGGGCAAACATTTGATGGTAGCAGCTTCCCTGCGGGAGATAGTCTCTTTGCCAAAATCGCATTATTAGGCGAAAGTAAGTTACAATTCAGTACCCTATCCAAAGCTTGCTGTTAGGAGGAAATCTGCAGCTTGCAGTGAAAGTGCTTCCAGAGGGGAGTCTAATGAGGGCAAAGATTTGATGGTAGCAGCTTCCCTGCGGGAGATACTCTCTTCGCCATAATCGCTTTATTAGGCGAAAGTAAGTTACGATTCAGTACCCTATCCTAAAGCTTGCTGTTAGGAGGGAATCTGCAGCTTGCAGTGAAAGCGCTTCCAGAGGGGAGTCTAATGAGGGCAAACATTTGATGTTAGCAGCTTCCCTGCGAGAGATACTCTCTTTGCCAAAATCGCATTATTAGGCGAAAGTAAGTTACAATTCAGTACCCTATCCTAAAGCTTGCTGTTAGGAGGGAATCTGCAGCTTGCAGTGAAAGCGCTTCCAGAGGGGAGTCTAATGAGGGCAAAGATTTGATGGTAGCAGCTTCCCTGCGGGAGATATTCTCTTTGCCAAAATCGAATTATTTGGCGAAAGTAAGTTACAATTCAGTACCCTATCCTAAAGCTTGCTGTTAGGAGGGAATCTGCAGCTTGCAGTGAAAGCGCTTCCAGAGGGGAGTCTAATGAGGGCAAACATTTGATGGTAGCAGCTTCCCTGCGGGAGATATTCTCTTTGCCATAATCGCATTATTAGGCGAAAGTAAGTTACAATTCTGTACCCTATCCTAAAGCTTGCTGTTAGGAGGGAATCTGCAGCTTGCAGTGAAAGCGCTTCCAGAGGCGAGTCTAACGAGGGCAAAGATTTGATGGTAGCAGCTTCCCTGCGGGAGATAGTCTCTTTGCCAAAATCGCATTATTAGGCGAAAGTAAGTTACAATTCAGTACCCTATCCTAAAGCTTGCTGTTAGGAGGGAATCTGCAGCTTGCAGTGAAAGCGCTTCCAGAGGGGAGTCTAACGAGGGCAAACATTTGATGGTAGCAGCTTCCCTGCGGGAGATACTCTCTTCGCTATAATCGAATTATTTGGCGAAAGTAAGTTACAATTCAGTACCCTATCCTAAAGCTTGCTGTTAGGAGGGAATCTGCAGCTTGCAGTGAAAGCGCTTCCAGAGGGGAGTCTAATGAGGGCAAACATTTGATGGTAGCAGCTTCCCTGCGGGAGATAGTCTCTTTGCCAAAATCGCCTTATTAGGCGAAAGTAAGTTACAATTCAGTACCCTATCCTAAAGCTTGCTGTTAGGAGGGAATCTGCAGCTTGCAGTGAAAGCGCTTCCAGAGGGGAGTCTATCGAGGGCAAAGATTTGATGGTAGCAGCTTCCCTGCGGGAGATAGTCTCTTTGCCAAAATCGCATTATTAGGCGAAAGTAAGTTACAATTCAGTACCCTATCCTAAAGCTTGCTGTTAGGAGGGAATCTGCAGCTTGCAGTGAAAGCGCTTCCAGAGGGGAGTCTAACGAGGGCAAACATTTGATGGTAGCAGCTTTCCTGCGGGAGATACTCTCTTCGCCATAATCGAATTATTTGGCGAAAGTAAGTTACAATTCAGTACCCTTCCTAAAGCTTGCTGTTAGGAGGGAATCTGCAGCTTGCAGTGAAAGCGCTTCCAGAGGGGAGTCTAATGAGGGCAAACATTTGATGGTAGCAGCTTCCCTGCGGGAGATAGTCTCTTTGCCAAAATCGCATTATTAGGCGAAAGTAAGTTACAATTCAGTACCCTATCCTAAAGCTTGCTGTTAGGAGGGAATCTGCAGCTTGCAGTGAAAGCGCTTCCAGAGGGGAGTCTAATGAGGGCAAACATTTGATGGTAGCAGCTTCCCTGCGGGAGATACTCTCTTCGCCATAATCGCTTTATTAGGCGAAAGTAAGTTACGATTCAGTACCCTATCCTAAAGCTTGCTGTTAGGAGGGAATCTGCAGCTTGCAGTGAAAGCGCTTCCAGAGGGGAGTCTAATGAGGGCAAACATTTGATGTTAGCAGCTTCCCTGCGAGAGATACTCTCTTTGCCAAAATCGCATTATTAGGCGAAAGTAAGTTACAATTCAGTACCCTATCCTAAAGCTTGCTGTTAGGAGGGAATCTGCAGCTTGCAGTGAAAGCGCTTCCAGAGGGGAGTCTAATGAGGGCAAAGATTTGATGGTAGCAGCTTCCCTGCGGGAGATAGTCTCTTTGCCAAAATCGAATTATTTGGCGAAAGTAAGTTACAATTCAGTACCCTATCCTAAAGCTTGCTGTTAGGAGGGAATCTGCAGCTTGCAGTGAAAGCGCTTCCAGAGGGGAGTCTAATGAGGGCAAACATTTGATGGTAGCAGCTTCCCTGCGGGAGATATTCTCTTTGCCAAAATCGCATTATTAGGCGAAAGTAAGTTACAATTCAGTACCCTATCCTAAAGCTTGCTGTTAGGAGGGAATCTGCAGCTTGCAGTGAAAGCGCTTCCAGAGGCGAGTCTAACGAGGGCAAAGATTTGATGGTAGCAGCTTCCCTGCGGGAGATAGTCTCTTTGCCATAATCGCCTTAGTAGCCGCAGTTAAGTTACAATTCAGTACACTGTCCTACAGCTTGCTGTTAGCAGGGAATCTGCAGCTTGCAGTGAAAGCGCTTCCAGAGGGGAGTCTAATGAGGGCAAACATTTGATGGTAGCAGCTTCCCTGCGGGAGATACTCTCTTCGCCATAATCGAATTATTTGGCGAAAGTAAGTTACAATTCAGTACCCTATCCTAAAGCTTGCTGTTAGGAGGGAATCTGCAGCTTGCAGTGAAAGCGCTTCCAGTGGGGAGTCTACTGAGGGCAAACATTTGATGTTAGCAGCTTCCCTGCGGGAGATACTCTCTTTGCCAAAATCGCGTTATAAGGCGAAAGTAAGTTACAATTCAGTATACTGTCCTAAAGCTTGCTGTTAGGAGGGAATCTGCAGCTTGCAGTGAAAGCGCTTCCAGAGGGGAGTCTAATGAGGGCAAACATTTGATGGTAGCAGCTTCCCTGCGGGAGATACTCTCTTTGCCAAAATCGCCTTATTAGCCGCAGTTAAGTTACAATTCAGTACCCTATCCTAAAGCTTGCTGTTAGGAGGGAATCTGCAGCTTGCAGTGAAAGCGCTTCCAGAGGGGAGTCTAACGAGGGCAAACATTTGATGGTAGCAGCTTCCCTGCGGGAGATAGTCTCTTTGCCAAAATCGCATTATTAGGCGAAAGTAAGTTACAATTCAGTACCCTATCCTAAAGCTTGCGGTTAGGAGGGAATCTGCAGCTTGCAGTGAAAGCGCTTCCAGAGGGGAGTCTATCGAGGGCAAACATTTGATGGTAGCAGCTTCCCTGCGGGAGATACTCTCTTTGCTAAAATCGCCTTAGTAGCCGCAGTTAAGTTACAATTCAGTACCCTATCCTAAAGCTTGCTGTTAGGAGGGAATCTGCAGCTTGCAGTGAAAGCGCTTCCAGAGGGGAGTCTAATGAGGGCAAACATTTGATGGTAGCAGCTTCCCTGCGGGAGATACTCTCTTCGCCATAATCGCTTTATTAGGCGAAAGTAAATTACAATTCAGTACCCTATCCTAAAGCTTGCTGTTAGGAGGGAATCTGCAGCTTGCAGTGAAAGCGCTTCCAGAGGGGAGTCTAATGAGGGCAAAGATTTGATGGTAGCAGCTTCCCTTCAGGAGATAGTCTCTTTGCCAAAATCGCATTATTAGGCGAAAGTAAGTTACAATTCAGTACCCTATCCTAAAGCTTGCTGTTAGGAGGGAATCTGCAGCTTGCAGTGAAAGCGCTTCCAGAGGGGAGTCTATCGAGGGCAAAGATTTGATTGTAGCAGCTTCCCTGCATGAGATAGTCTCTTTGCCAAAATCGCTTTATTAGGCGAAAGTAAGTTACAATTCAGTACCCTATCCTAAAGCTTGCTGTTAGGAGGGAATCTGCAGCTTGCAGTGGAAGCGCTTCCAGAGGGGAGTCTAATGAGGGCAAACTTTTGATGGTAGCAGCTTCCCTGCGGGAGATATTCTCTTTGCCAAAATCGCATTATTAGGCGAAAGTAAGTTACAATTCAGTACCCTATCCTAAAGCTTGCTGTTAGGAGGGAATCTGCAGCTTGCAGTGAAAGCGCTTCCAGAGGGGAGTCTAATGAGGGCAAACATTTGATGGTAGCAGCTTCCCTGCGGGAGATAGTCTCTTTGCCAAAATCGCCTTATTAGGCGAAAGTAAGTTACAATTCAGTACCCTATCCTAAAGCTTGCTGTTAGGAGGGAATCTGCAGCTTGCAGTGAAAGCGCTTCCAGAGGGGAGTCTATCGAGGGCAAAGATTTGATGGTAGCAGCTTCCCTGCGGGAGATAGTCTCTTTGCCAAAATCGCATTATTAGGCGAAAGTAAGTTACAATTCAGTACCCTATCCTAAAGCTTGCTGTTAGGAGGGAATCTGCAGCTTGCAGTGAAAGCGCTTCCAGAGGGGAGTCTAATGAGGGCAAACATTTGATGGTAGCAGCTTCCCTGCGGGAGATAGTCTCTTTGCCATAATCGCCTTAGTAGCCGCAGTTAAGTTACAATTCAGTACACTGTCCTACAGCTTGCTGTTAGGAGGGAATCTGCAGCTTGCAGTGAAAGCGCTTCCAGAGGGGAGTCTAATGACGGCAAGGATTTGATGGTAGCAGCTTCCCTGCGGGAGATACTCTCTTCGCCATAATCGCTTTATTAGGCGAAAGTAAGTTACAATTCAGTACCCTATCCTAAAGCTTGCTGTTAGGAGGGAATCTGCAGCTTGCAGTGAAAGCGCTTCCAGAGGGGAGTCTAATGAGGGCAAACATTTGATGGTAGCAGCTTCCCTGCGAGAGATACTCTCTTTGCCAAAATCGCATTATTAGGCGAAAGTAAGTTACAATTCAGTATACTGTCCTAAAGCTTGCTGTTAGGAGGGAATCTGCAGCTTGCAGTGAAAGCGCTTCCAGAGGCGAGTCTAATGAGGGCAAAGATTTGATGGTAGCAGCTTCCCTGCGGGAGATAGTCTCTTTACCATAATCGAATTATTTGGCGAAAGTAAGTTACAATTCAGTATACTGTCCTAAAGCTTGCTGTTAGGAGGGAATCTGCAGCTTGCAGTGAAAGCGCTTCCAGAGGGGAGTCTAACGAGGGCAAACATTTGATGGTAGCAGCTTCCCTGCGGGAGATAGTCTCTTTGCCATAATCGCCTTAGTAGCCGCAGTTAAGTTACAATTCAATACACTGTCCTACAGCTTGCTGTTAGGAGGGAATCTGCAGCTTGCAGTGAAAGCGCTTCCAGAGGGGAGTCTAATGAGGGCAAACATTTGATGGTAGCAGCTTCCCTGCGAGAGATACTCTCTTTGCCAAAATCGCATTATTAGGCGAAAGTAAGTTACAATTCAGTACCCTATCCTAAAGCTTGCTGTTAGGAGGGAATCTGCAGCTTGCAGTGAAAGCGCTTCCAGAGGGGAGTCTAACGAGGGCAAACATTTGATGGTAGCAGCTTCCCTGCGGGAGATAGTCTCTTTGCCAAAATCGCATTATTAGGCGAAACTATGTTACAATTCAGTACACTGTCCTACAGCTTGCTGTTAGGAGGGAATCTGCAGCTTGCAGTGAAAGCGCTTCCAGAGGGGAGTCTAATGACGGCAAAGATTTGATGGTAGCAGCTTCCCTGCGGGAGATACTCTCTTCGCCATAATCGCTTTATTAGGCGAAAGTAAGTTACAATTCAGTACCCTATCCTAAAGCTTGCTGTTAGGAGGGAATCTGCAGCTTGCAGTGAAAGCGCTTCCAGAGGGGAGTCTAATGAGGGCAAACATTTGATGTTAGCAGCTTCCCTGCGAGAGATACTCTCTTTGCCAAAATCGCATTATTAGGCGAAAGTAAGTTACAATTCAGTATACTGTCCTAAAGCTTGCTGTTAGGAGGGAATCTGCAGCTTGCAGTGAAAGCGCTTCCAGAGGGGAGTCTAATGAGGGCAAACATTTGATGGTAGCAGCTTCCCTGCGGGAGATACTCTCTTTGCCAAAATCGCATTATTAGGCGAAAGTAAGTTACAATTCAGTACCCTATCCTAAAGCTTGCTGTTAGGAGGGAATCTGCAGCTTGCAGTGAAAGCGCTTCCAGAGGGGAGTCTAACGAGGGCAAATATTTGATGGTAGCAGCTTCCCTGCGGGAGATAGTCTCTTTGCCAAAATCGCATTATTAGGCGAAAGTAAGTTACAATTCAGTACCCTATCCTAAAGCTTGCTGTTAGGAGGGAATCTGCAGCTTGCAGTGAAACCGCTTCCAGAGGGGAGTCTAATGAGGGCAAACTTTTGATGGTAGCAGCTTCCCTGCGGCTGATAGTCTCTTTGCCAAAATCGCATTATTAGGCGAAAGTAAGTCACAATTCAGTACCCTATCCTAAAGCTTGCTGTTAGGAGGGAATCTGCAGCTTGCAGTGAAAGCGCTTCCAGAGGGGAGTCTAACGAGGGCAAACATTTGATGGTAGCAGCTTCCCTGCGGGAGATAGTCTCTTTGCCATAATCGCCTTAGTAGCCGCAGTTAAGTTACAATTCAGTACACTGTCCTACAGCTTGCTGTTAGGAGGGAATCTGCAGCTTGCAGTGAAAGCGCTTCCAGAGGGGAGTCTAATGAGGGCAAACATTTGATGGTAGCAGCTTCCCTGCGGGAGATACTCTCTTCGCCATAATCGCTTTATTAGGCGAAAGTAAGTTACAATTCAGTACCCTATCCTAAAGCTTGCTGTTAGGAGGGAATCTGCAGCTTGCAGTGAAAGCGCTTCCAGAGGGGAGTCTAATGAGGGCAAATATTTGATGTTAGCAGCTTCCCTGCGAGAGATACTCTCTTTGCCAAAATCGCATTATTAGGCGAAAGTAAGTTACAATTCAGTATACTGTCCTAAAGCTTGCTGTTAGGAGGGAATCTGCAGCTTGCAGTGAAAGCGCTTCCAGAGGGGAGTCTAATGAGGGCAAACATTTGATGGTAGCAGCTTCCCTGCGGGAGATAGTCTCTTTGCCAAAATCGAATTATTTGGCGAAAGTAAGTTACAATTCAGTACCCTATCCTAAAGCTTGCTGTTAGGAGGGAATCTGCAGCTTGCAGTGAAAGCGCTTCCAGAGGGGAGTCTAATGAGGGCAAACATTTGATGGTAGCAGCTTCCCTGCGGGAGATACTCTCTTTGCCAAAATCGCATTATTAGGCGAAAGTAAGTTACAATTCAGTATACTGTCCTAAAGCTTGCTGTTAGGAGGGAATCTGCAGCTTGCAGTGAAAGCGCTTCCAGAGGGGAGTCTATCGAGGGCAAAGATTTGATGGTAGCAGCTTCCCTGCGGGAGATAGTCTCTTTGCCAAAATCGCATTATTAGGCGAAAGTAAGTTACAATTCAGTACCCTATCCTAAAGCTTGCTGTTAGGAGGGAATCTGCAGCTTGCAGTGAAAGCGCTTCCAGAGGAGAGTCTAATGAGGGCAAAGATTTGATGGTAGCAGCTTCCCTGCGGGAGATACTCTCTTCGCCATAATCGCTTTATTAGGCGAAAGTAAGTTACGATTCAGTACCCTATCCTAAAGCTTGCTGTTAGGAGGGAATCTGCAGCTTGCAGTGAAAGCGCTTCCAGAGGGGAGTCTAATGAGGGCAAAGATTTGATGTTAGCAGCTTCCCTGCGAGAGATACTCTCTTTGCCAAAATCGCATTATTAGGCGAAAGTAAGTTACAATTCAGTACCCTATCCTAAAGCTTGCTGTTAGGAGGGAATCTGCAGCTTGCAGTGAAAGCGCTTCCAGAGGGGAGTCTAATGAGGGCAAACATTTGATGGTAGCAGCTTCCCTGCGGGAGATAGTCTCTTTGCCAAAATCGCATTATTAGGCGAAAGTATGTTACAATTCAGTACCCTATCCTAAAGCTTGCTGTTAGGAGGGAATCTGCAGCTTGCAGTGAAAGCGCTTCCAGAGGCGAGTCTAACGAGGGCAAACATTTGATGGTAGCAGCTTCCCTGCGGGAGATAGTCTCTTTGCCAAAATCGCATTATTAGGCGAAAGTAAGTTACAATTCAGTACCCTATCCTAAAGCTTGCTGTTAGGAGGGAATCTGCAGCTTGCAGTGAAAGCGCTTCCAGAGGGGAGTCTAATGAGGGCAAAGATTTGATGGTAGCAGCTTCCCTGCGGGAGATAGTCTCTTTGCCAAAATCGCATTATTAGGCGAAAGTAAGTTACAATTCAGTACCCTATCCTAAAGCTTGCTGTTAGGAGGGAATCTGCAGCTTGCAGTGAAAGCGCTTCCAGAGGGGAGTCTAATGAGGGCAAACATTTGATGGTAGCAGCTTCCCTTCGGGAGATAGTCTCTTTGCCAAAATCGCATTATTAGGCGAAAGTAAGTTACAATTCAGTACCCTATCCTAAAGCTTGCTGTTAGGAGGGAATCTGCAGCTTGCAGTGAAAGCGCTTCCAGAGGCGAGTCTAACGAGGGCAAACAT
This sequence comes from Phaenicophaeus curvirostris, assembly GCF_032191515.1. NCBI lineage: Eukaryota > Metazoa > Chordata > Aves > Cuculiformes > Cuculidae > Phaenicophaeus > Phaenicophaeus curvirostris. The sequence continues at coordinate 6,108 of NW_027206905.1, read as the reverse complement.
TTGATGGTAGCAGCTTCCCTGCGGGAGATACTCTCTTTGCCAAAATCGCCTTATTAGGCGAAAGTAAGTTACCATTCAGTACCCTATCCTAAAGCTTGCTGTTAGGAGGTAATCTGCAGCTTGCAGTGAAAGCGCTTCCAGAGGGGAGTCTATCGAGGGCAAAGATTTTATGGTAGCAGTTTCCCTGCGGGAGATAGTCTCTTTGCCAAAATCGCATTATTAGGCGAAAGTAAGTTACAATTCAGTACCCTATCCTAAAGCTTGCTGTTAGGAGGGAATCTGCAGCTTGCAGTGAAAGCGCTTCCAGAGGGGAGTCTAACGAGGGCAAACATTTGATGGTAGCAGCTTCCCTGCGGGAGATAGTCTCTTTGCCATAATCGCCTTAGTAGCCGCAGTTAAGTTACAATTCAGTACTCTGTCCTACAGCTTGCTGTTAGGAGGGAATCTGCAGCTTGCAGTGAAAGCGCTTCCAGAGGGGAGTCTAATGACGGCAAAGATTTGATGGTAGCAGCTTCCCTGCGGGAGATACTCTCTTCGCCATAATCGCTTTATTAGGCGAAAGTAAGTTACAATTCAGTACCCTATCCTAAAGCTTGCTGTTAGGAGGGAATCTGCAGCTTGCAGTGAAAGCGCTTCCAGAGGGGAGTCTAATGAGGGCAAACATTTGATGGTAGCAGCTTCCCTGCGAGAGATACTCTCTTTGCCAAAATCGCATTATTAGGCGAAAGTAAGTTACAATTCAGTATACTGTCCTAAAGCTTGCTGTTAGGAGGGAATCTGCAGCTTGCAGTGAAAGCGCTTCCAGAGGGGAGTCTAATGAGGGCAAACATTTGATGGTAGCAGCTTCCCTGCGGGAGATAGTCTCTTTGCCAAAATCGCATTATTAGGCGAAAGTAAGTTACAATTCAGTACCCTATCCTAAAGCTTGCTGTTAGGAGGGAATCTGCAGCTTGCAGTGAAAGCGCTTCCAGAGGGGAGTCTATCGAGGGCAAAGATTTGATGGTAGCAGCTTCCCTGCGGGAGATAGTCTCTTTGCCAAAATCGCATTATTAGGCGAAAGTAAGTTACAATTCAGTACCCTATCCTAAAGCTTGCTGTTAGGAGGGAATCTGCAGCTTGCAGTGAAAGCGCTTCCAGAGGGGAGTCTAATGAGGGCAAAGATTTGATGGTAGCAGCTTCCCTGCGGGAGATACTCTCTTCGCCATAATCGAATTATTTGGCGAAAGTAAGTTACAATTCAGTACCCTATCCTAAAGCTTGCTGTTAGGAGGGAATCTGCAGCTTGCAGTGAAAGCGCTTCCAGAGGGGAGTCTAATGAGGGCAAACATTTGATGGTAGCAGCTTCCCTGCGGGAGATAGTCTCTTTGCCAAAATCGCATTATTAGGCGAAAGTAAGTTACAATTCAGTACCCTATCCTAAAGCTTGCTGTTAGGAGGGAATCTGCAGCTTGCAGTGAAAGCGCTTCCAGAGGGGAGTCTAACGAGGGCAAACATTTGATGGTAGCAGCTTCCCTGCGGGAGATACTCTCTTTGCCATAATCGCCTTAGTAGCCGCAGTTAAGTTACAATTCAGTACACTGTCCTACAGCTTGCTGTTAGGAGGGAATCTGCAGCTTGCAGTGAAAGCGCTTCCAGAGGGGAGTCTAATGAGGGCAAACATTTGATGGTAGCAGCTTCCCTTCGGGAGATAGTCTCTTTGCCAAAATCGCATTATTAGGCGAAAGTAAGTTACAATTCAGGACCCTATCCTAAAGCTTGCTGTTAGGAGGGAATCTGCAGCTTGCAGTGAAAGCGCTTCCAGAGGCGAGTCTAACGAGGGCAAACATTTGATGGTAGCAGCTTCCCTGCGGGAGATACTCTCTTTGCCAAAATCGCCTTATTAGGCGAAAGTAAGTTACCATTCAGTACCCTATCCTAAAGCTTGCTGTTAGGAGGTAATCTGCAGCTTGCAGTGAAAGCGCTTCCAGAGGGGAGTCTATCGAGGGCAAAGATTTTATGGTAGCAGTTTCCCTGCGGGAGATAGTCTCTTTGCCAAAATCGCATTATTAGGCGAAAGTAAGTTACAATTCAGTACCCTATCCTAAAGCTTGCTGTTAGGAGGGAATCTGCAGCTTGCAGTGAAAGCGCTTCCAGAGGGGAGTCTAACGAGGGCAAACATTTGATGGTAGCAGCTTCCCTGCGGGAGATAGTCTCTTTGCCATAATCGCCTTAGTAGCCGCAGTTAAGTTACAATTCAGTACTCTGTCCTACAGCTTGCTGTTAGGAGGGAATCTGCAGCTTGCAGTGAAAGCGCTTCCAGAGGGGAGTCTAATGACGGCAAAGATTTGATGGTAGCAGCTTCCCTGCGGGAGATACTCTCTTCGCCATAATCGCTTTATTAGGCGAAAGTAAGTTACAATTCAGTACCCTATCCTAAAGCTTGCTGTTAGGAGGGAATCTGCAGCTTGCAGTGAAAGCGCTTCCAGAGGGGAGTCTAATGAGGGCAAACATTTGATGGTAGCAGCTTCCCTGCGAGAGATACTCTCTTTGCCAAAATCGCATTATTAGGCGAAAGTAAGTTACAATTCAGTATACTGTCCTAAAGCTTGCTGTTAGGAGGGAATCTGCAGCTTGCAGTGAAAGCGCTTCCAGAGGGGAGTCTAATGAGGGCAAACATTTGATGGTAGCAGCTTCCCTGCGGGAGATAGTCTCTTTGCCAAAATCGCATTATTAGGCGAAAGTAAGTTACAATTCAGTACCCTATCCTAAAGCTTGCTGTTAGGAGGGAATCTGCAGCTTGCAGTGAAAGCGCTTCCAGAGGGGAGTCTATCGAGGGCAAAGATTTGATGGTAGCAGCTTCCCTGCGGGAGATAGTCTCTTTGCCAAAATCGCATTATTAGGCGAAAGTAAGTTACAATTCAGTACCCTATCCTAAAGCTTGCTGTTAGGAGGGAATCTGCAGCTTGCAGTGAAAGCGCTTCCAGAGGGGAGTCTAATGAGGGCAAAGATTTGATGGTAGCAGCTTCCCTGCGGGAGATACTCTCTTCGCCATAATCGAATTATTTGGCGAAAGTAAGTTACAATTCAGTACCCTATCCTAAAGCTTGCTGTTAGGAGGGAATCTGCAGCTTGCAGTGAAAGCGCTTCCAGAGGGGAGTCTAATGAGGGCAAACATTTGATGGTAGCAGCTTCCCTGCGGGAGATAGTCTCTTTGCCAAAATCGCATTATTAGGCGAAAGTAAGTTACAATTCAGTACCCTATCCTAAAGCTTGCTGTTAGGAGGGAATCTGCAGCTTGCAGTGAAAGCGCTTCCAGAGGGGAGTCTAACGAGGGCAAACATTTGATGGTAGCAGCTTCCCTGCGGGAGATACTCTCTTTGCCATAATCGCCTTAGTAGCCGCAGTTAAGTTACAATTCAGTACACTGTCCTACAGCTTGCTGTTAGGAGGGAATCTGCAGCTTGCAGTGAAAGCGCTTCCAGAGGGGAGTCTAATGAGGGCAAACATTTGATGGTAGCAGCTTCCCTTCGGGAGATAGTCTCTTTGCCAAAATCGCATTATTAGGCGAAAGTAAGTTACAATTCAGTACCCTATCCTAAAGCTTGCTGTTAGGAGGGAATCTGCAGCTTGCAGTGAAAGCGCTTCCAGAGGCGAGTCTAACGAGGGCAAACATTTGATGGTAGCAGCTTCCCTGCGGGAGATACTCTCTTTGCCAAAATCGCCTTATTAGGCGAAAGTAAGTTACCATTCAGTACCCTATCCTAAAGCTTGCTGTTAGGAGGTAATCTGCAGCTTGCAGTGAAAGCGCTTCCAGAGGGGAGTCTATCGAGGGCAAAGATTTTATGGTAGCAGTTTCCCTGCGGGAGATAGTCTCTTTGCCAAAATCGCATTATTAGGCGAAAGTAAGTTACAATTCAGTACCCTATCCTAAAGCTTGCTGTTAGGAGGGAATCTGCAGCTTGCAGTGAAAGCGCTTCCAGAGGGGAGTCTAACGAGGGCAAACATTTGATGGTAGCAGCTTCCCTGCGGGAGATAGTCTCTTTGCCATAATCGCCTTAGTAGCCGCAGTTAAGTTACAATTCAGTACTCTGTCCTACAGCTTGCTGTTAGGAGGGAATCTGCAGCTTGCAGTGAAAGCGCTTCCAGAGGGGAGTCTAATGACGGCAAAGATTTGATGGTAGCAGCTTCCCTGCGGGAGATACTCTCTTCGCCATAATCGCTTTATTAGGCGAAAGTAAGTTACAATTCAGTACCCTATCCTAAAGCTTGCTGTTAGGAGGGAATCTGCAGCTTGCAGTGAAAGCGCTTCCAGAGGGGAGTCTAATGAGGCAAACATTTGATGGTAGCAGCTTCCCTGCGAGAGATTACTCTCTTTGCCAAATCGCATTATTAGGCGAAAGTAAGTTACAATTCAGTATACTGTCCTAAAGCTTGCTGTTAGGAGGGAATCTGCAGCTTGCAGTGAAAGCGCTTCAGAGGGGAGTCTAATGAGGGCAACATTTGATGGTAGCAGCTTCCCTGCGGGAGATAGTCTCTTTGCCAAAATCGCATTATTAGGCGAAAGTAAGTTACAATTCAGTACCCTATCCTAAAGCTTGCTGTTAGGAGGGAATCTGCAGCTTGCAGTGAAAGCGCTTCCAGAGGGGAGTCTATCGAGGGCAAAGATTTGATGGTAGCAGCTTCCCTGCGGGAGATAGTCTCTTTGCCAAAAATCGCATTATTAGGCGAAAGTAAGTTTACAATTCAGTACCCTATCCTAAAGCTTGCTGTTAGGAGGGAATCTGCAGCTTGCAGTGAAAGCGCTTCAGAGGGGAGTCTAATGAGGGCAAAGATTTGATGGTAGCAGCTTCCCTGCGGGAGATACTCTCTTCGCCATAATCGAATTATTTGGCGAAAGTAAGTTACAATTCAGTACCCTATCCTTAAAGCTTGCTGTTAGGAGGGAATCTGCAGCTTGCAGTGAAAGCGCTTCCAGAGGGAGTCTAATGAGGGCAAACATTTGATGGTAGCAGCTTCCCTGCGGGAGATAGTCTCTTGCCAAAATCGCATTATAGGCGAAAGTAAGTTACAATTCAGTACCTACCTAAGCTTGCTGTTAGGAGGGAATCTGCAGCTTGCAGTGAAAGCGCTTCCAGAGGGGAGTCTAACGAGGGCAAACATTTGATGGTAGCAGCTTCCCTGCGGGAGATACTCTCTTTGCATAATCGCCTTAGTAGCCGGCAGTAAGTTACAATTCAGTACACTGTCCTACAGCTTGCTGTTAGGAGGGAATCTGCAGCTTGCAGTGAAAGCGCTTCCAGAGGGGAGTCTAATGAGGGCAAACATTTGATGTAGCAGCTCCCTGCGGGAGATACTCTCTTCGCCATAATCGCTTTATTAGGCGAAAGTAAGTTACAATTCAGTACCCTATCCTAAAGCTTGCTGTTAGGAGGGAATCTGCAGCTTGCAGTGAAAGCGCTTCAGAGGGGAGTCTAATGAGGGCAAATATTTGATGTTAGCCAGCTTCCCTGCGAGAGATACTCTCTTGCAAAATCGCATTATTAGGCGAAAGTAAGTTACAATTCAGTATACTGTCCTAAAGCTTGCTGTTAGGAGGGAATCGCCAGCTTGCAGTGAAAGCGCTTCCAGAGGGGAGTCTAATGAGGGCAAACATTGATGGTAGCAGCTTCCTGCGGGAGATACTCTCTTTGCCATAATCGAATTATTTGGGCGAAAGTAAGTTACAATTCAGTACCCTATCCTAAAGCTTGCTGTTAGGAGGGAATCTGCAGCTTGCAGTGAAAGCGCTTCCAGAGGGGAGTCTAATGAGGGCAAACATTTGATGGTAGCAGCTTCCCTGCGGGAGATAGTCTCTTTGCCAAAATCGCATTATTAGGCGAAAGTAAGTTACAATTCAGTACCCTATCCTAAAGCTTGCTGTTAGGAGGGAATCTGCAGCTTGCAGTGAAAGCGCTTCCAGAGGGGAGTCTAACGAGGGCAAAGATTTGATGGTAGCAGCTTCCCTGCGGGAGATAGTCTCTTTGCCAAAATCGCATGATTAGGCGAAAGTAAGTTACAATTCAGTACCCTATCCTAAAGCTTGCTGTTAGGAGGGAATCTGCAGCTTGCAGTGAAAGCGCTTCCAGAGGG